>NC_134571.1:156865168-156971616 GCF_050947875.1 Dermacentor variabilis
CGACTAAACGCGAATTCAAGCACCAAGCTTAAACGCACCAGCCTGAACATGCCAGGCATCGATGCTGGCTAGCAAGACTACGAGATTTCCGCACTAGCGCCACATTCGGCATATCGAGATTTCTAGTATGTGGCTCCTGCCTGCGTCCGCATTGACACCGAAGAAAACAAAGCTAACCAGAACTTGTGAAGCACTCAATATGTGTCGATCTTTCCTCCACATATTGACACTGATTCAACATATAGTGGTAGGCTTTAAAATCAACCTTAAGATATGGCACAATTTTCAGGGTCAACAGCAGTCAGTATTCGATAATTTCGGCCCTAATATTTTTGCCCAATTCGAGGAAATAACGTTGCGTTGTCCAAATGAGCGCTCATTACTCCGATTAGCACATGCTTATGGCGAGCCCAATTGGTCTGCTGGGTTGAGACGAAATTTAGCTCCCAGACGTGCGAATTTCATGCTCGCTGGAAGAGTCCTTATTCAAGTTGCTCATCTAATCTGTAAGGACTTCAACCATAATTTGTCACCAGCGACCCCGCTGTTCCCGGCTCCTCCTATGTTATAAGACAAATGACGAAGTGTACACTGCCTCTAAGTTATCTTGCTGATAATGTGCCCCCCTTGTTTAAGTCAAAATTCTTAACAATGATTTTGCTTCGTCGTAAACTAATGCATCAGCATGAGTAAGTAATACACAGGTTGATTGAAGGTCTGCGGGTATTTTCATATTTGCAAACAGTGGTTTTAAAATCCCTGTCATACGTATGCAACGTCTGCGCTTCACATATTGAACTTTTGAGCATTTTCATGGGACCCTAAGTCGTATGCTGTCATAAATAATATATCACGTGAAGAGTAGATACTGTAGCTTTCAAGCTGTAGTTATTAAGAAATCGAGGTGCGGCAATAATTTCATGGTGTGTCTGTGATCGAGCACGAGGAGAGGGCGCGTATTTCAATGAGATAGGTGGTCGCATTTGCGTTAATTTGGTTTCCTAAATGAGCAGTATATTATGAAAATAGCGCGGGGCGGCGGATCAAAATATAGAGAACTTGAGCGTTTGGCAGAAAGCGTCTCGTGGATGAGTGTGTATGTTTATTTTTTCAAGAAGTCCTATAGCCCCTCCAGTGAACATTCTTGACAAACCCACAGTTCAGTGTTTTGCTTGCGTAGGATTTTCCTGAGTCTCCGAAAAGATTATCTTCTCCTGCGTAATGAAAGTTGATTCCGAGACCATGTCAAAATAACCTTCGTTCCTGTTCCACGAGACCAAGCTAACGGCACATTTAGCTGACTGTTTAATTTCCAGCGAAATATTTACAAAATCTCATGAACAATATTAGTAATACTGCTTATGACTGCCAGATACTCGGAGACACAACGTAAGATGTTCCTGCATGGACCTACTGACCATAATTCATGGCGAGTTCGTGGAAACAAAAGCGGAGACCCGTACAGGCAGTCATTAAAATGGTGATCCCGAGCTTACCAAATTTTAGCACTTTATTGTGTTGCCACGTATACATGCTGTAAGGTCGCTCTGATTGTTCGTGTTCTTAAGTGTCACGAATCGGCCACGTGCTGTGTGTATAGAGAGGGGGTTCACTTCCCCCCATGTCAGCCGGGCGACAGTTGCTGTGTTATGTGGGGTCACAGGCACCGCGCGGTGTTGGGTGACGCGTCGCGGCAGGTGCCAGGAGGGCGAGTGCCGATTCCGGGAAGTCGGCATTGTGCGCACGGTGTTGGCAGTCCGCCGACGGTCACAAGAGTCCACACAGACCAGCCTTGAAAGGGACCGCTGTACAAGGTATTGTGGGTGTGGCTCCCGAGTGCCTGACTAATTGGAGGCGCCGCCGAGGTTAAGAAGGGCTTAGCAACTCTGACCCCGTTCCACATGCAGTGAGCATGGACCTAATCTTCCACGCGTCCGGAACGCAATCGCCAGCCTTGTTGTTGGGTGCGACTGCCTGTGTGGTGTCGAAGGCCAGCTTACAGTGCACGCTGTAGGAATGCGGTGCACACGTAAAGAGTGCATTCGGACGACGGCGTCTTGGAAACACGCACTCGGAGAACTTTGTCTTGTAGACAGTAAGTTTGAAGGACAAGGAGGGCCATCAGTCTCCCACGCGGACAAACTTTGAGTACGGCCGCACTACGTGGTATCGATGCCCCTGCTTCCGAGACAGTTGCGGCCCAGAGACGCCCTTGGGATTTGAGGCGGTCCAGCGATAACTTGTTCGGGCCTGGCGTGTTTTGCTGAGCCCGTCACTAACAACGAAGAGATGAGAGGGCATCGGAGTTTTAGGGAAGAAGGAAAAGAGCTTTGTTTTCCAATATGCTTATTTTTCAGAGTAAGCCCATCCCTGTGGGTTGTGGCTTAACAAATGGTTGACTCTGATTGGCAACTGAACCTGTGGGACGGGCCAACAGCCCTACCGCCTTTTTTTTCTTTGTATATTTGGGCCATAAAAATCGGGACGACATGCTGTTCCTCAAACTTGGCTGAAATCAGGATTGCTGATAGATCAGTGAGCCTCCGTACTATGTGCGTTAAAACGAGTCTGGGCTCTAACAGTCATTGAGACAGTCGAAGAGTGAGACTTTGTTTCTCAATTGTTCAAGTTTGTAATGTATTTGTTTTACCTGCCATGTATATAGAAAAGTTTACCTATAAATATTTCTTGTACATCTGATCTCATTGCTTCCTGCCTGCGTTTGATCAACAACTGCCAATCATCGTCCTAGAAGCTTCAAGTTCCAGCGGTGAAGCGAGGACAGAGAACGAACGAAACTTTACTGGCGCAGCCGACAGGATCGGCAAGCCCCACAACAAGCAACGAGCAGCGAGCCAGGCGCAAGGCATCAGAGGGCCACCAGCCAATTCCGCAAGGGTTGCACTTCATCTGGACGAGGACATCAGGCGGCGCCCCCAGCAGCAACGGGTGAGCGGGATTCCTTGCGTTTTGTCTAGGTTGGCATGGCTGTTGTTCAGTGAGGTTAATGGTGTTCACGCGCAGAACAGCAAATGCGATTGAGGCTAACCTAAACATTGATACTGCATCTGAACAAACAGAGGGTCAGAGACGGCAGGAGCTGCAACGCGTCGGAGAGACCGAGTCTGAGACGTCGGATACTGAAATAGATAGTGAGGCGCAAGGCGCTGCGCAGGCTCCGAGCACGACGGATCCAGAAGCCATGGCGGTGAGACGCCTGGAGCTGGAGCTGGAAAAGGTGCGCCTACAGCTAGAGTGCGAGCGCATTGCTCTACGGAGAGTGGAGCTTGAGCAGTCGGGCAGGCCGCCTTCGGTGTCGGAAGGAAGCGATCTCCGCCGTGCCAGCACGGATGGAATATCACTATGTGCTAAAGTGCTTAAGGCATACCGGTTGCCGTGTGACGCTGACGTTCCGATATGGTTTGATGAGGTTGAAAAGTTGTTTTCATCTTTTCAAGTACCAGAACACAGCCGTGTACATTTGATCATGCCTGCGCTGACTGAGCGGGTCCGTTATCTGTTGCGTAGCCTCAATGATGAGGAATGTACGGATTACGAGACTGTAAAGAAGGCGGTACTAGATGAACTTAAGCTCACGCCAGCTGAATACTTGCGGATGTTTGAAAAGGCATCTAAACGAAAGGAGGAAACTTGGGCTCAGTTCGCGTCCCGCGCTAGAACTCATTTGGCCTATTACCTTCAACCTCGCCATGCAAACACAAAAGAAGCTATGACGGAGCTTATGGTCGCTGACCGTATGAAAGCCAGTCTAAGCTCAGAAGCCCTTGAATATGTTCTTTTGCGGGAGGGCGAAGAGTGGTTTAAGCCAGTGGAGGTGGCGAAAGTGCTGGAGACTTTCGAACAAGCTAAAGGGAAAGGACGAGCAACTAAGCCAGCCGCAACAGCCTCATTGACGCAGCAAGCAAAACTAGCTAGCCCGCAGAGGACAAATTTAAAATGCCACGTGTGTCATATACAGGGACACCTAGCCAGAGACTGCCCAAAAGCTTCAAATAAAGAACAACACGGGAAGGCACCGACTGTGCAAAAACAAAGGGTACAGAAGGTTGCTGTTGTAAGTGAAGAACCTCTACCAGAGCAAGAAAGGGTGCTTAGCGCTAGAGTAGAAATCTTAGCTCAACATGCTAGCTCAGGGAGGTCAAAGCTGGACCTAATCCCTATCATGTGCGGGGATATAGCAACGGAAGCTGTGTTGGACGCAGGTAGTGAGATAACGGTCGTCCGTAAAAGCATGTTGCCCGTCGTTTTACAGGAGCCATCGGGAACAGTAAGGCTCGAGTCGACATTCGGAAAGGCCATTCCAGCTAACCTAGCTACGCTGCCCCTAGGCATGCATCGCCCGGGCGCTGTGATACAACCGCAGAGGATCGATCTGGTGTGCGCGGTTACAGACGAACTTGCAAAGGGGGTTGACTGCCTGTTGTCAAAGGAAGATTGGGAACTACTACAGGCACAGGAAAAAGACGAGTTTGGACGAGAAAGTATTCCGCGGCTAGCCAATTCCGTTGGAGTTCGATCAGTCGAAATAGTTGATAACACTGAGCCAGACTGCGGCCTAAGTTGTGAAGAAATGACAGACAACATCCCTGTATTGCAAGAGAATAGTTTCATTCAAGATGTCACTGGGGTGCCCAGTCAGCGGGAGAAATTTCGAGCTGCTCAGCTTGCTGACGAAAGCCTGAAAAAGGCCTGGAATGATACGAGAAACGGTAAAGCTGGCATGTTCGTGTCAGATGGACTTTTGTACCATTGGGATTCCTTAGCGGGGGTCAAGGTCAGACAACTGGTTCTACCAGAAGAAAAGCGCAATGAGGTATTGCAGCTCGCGCATGAGTCATTGAGGGGTGGACACTTAGGGCCGAAAAAGACAAAGCTCCGGATAAAGTACAGTTTCTTCTGGCCAGGAATGGAGAAGGAAATCGCTGGGCATTGTCAGACGTGCCACCAGTGTCAAATACGTTCAGATAGCCGTCAGAGCGATAAAGTCCCCATCACGCCGCTTACGCAACCGGAGCATCCATTTCGGGTGGTCAATGTGGACATCATTGGGCCTATTGAGGTGCCATCTGCGAGGGGCCACAAATATGCTTTGTGTCTTGTCGATCTTTGCACGAGATGGCCTGAGGTAGTGCCGCTCCGATCCCTGACAGCGAGGGCCACATGCGAGGCTTTACTAGAGATTTTCAGCCGTACTGGAGTGCCGGAAACGATCTGTTCAGACCAAGGCACGAACTTTAAAGCTCAACTGACACAGCTAATGTTGGAAAAACTGGGTTGCTCACCCAGGTTCTCCACAGCTGAACACCCTGAGAGCAATGGAGTGGTTGAGAGATGGAACAGAGTCCTCAAAAATATGTTGTATCATGTAATGGAGCCGGACCGAAGAAACTGGGACAAGCTCATCCCATTTGTTCTGTGGGCTTATCGCGAAGTGCCGCATGATACTACCGGGGTGGCGCCGTTCAGGCTATTGTACGGTAGAAACCCAAATGGGCCCCTATCAATATTTCAGCAAACTTGGACGGGTGAGATCGCGGTGCCCTCAACTCTGAGAGAGAAACCTGCCAAGTATTTGCAGCAGCTGCGGGAGCAACTAGAACTAGCCGCGAGTGTAGCTGAATTGACAAGCACCGAGCGCCAGAGCAAATATGCTGAAGTTTATAATAGGAGGGCACGGACTAAAGAATTTAAGGTCGGGGACCAAGTACTCCTCTTTGACACAGATCGGGCAACCAAGATGGCTGCCAGGTGGTTGGGTCCTTTCACAGTTATTGGGAGAGAGAGAGAGAGAACACTCGTATCGCTTGCAAATAAATGACAGAAAGACTTCGGTAGTGCACGCTAACCGACTCAGGCCGTACTACGCTAGAGTGAGTCATGTGGGGGTCGTGTTCGAGGAAGACGGAGAATTTGGTGAGGTGGAATACACGCCGCAAGCTCTATGCACTTCAGTGAGCAAGCACCCAATAACTGAAGACAAGCTAGCTCATTTGGGTTCAGATGCGCGCACGGAAATCGAGGCGGTATTTGAGAAACATCGCTGCGTCTTTGACGGAAAGCCTGGGAGGGCACAAGTTGGGCGGCACCGCATCGAACTGGAGGAAGGATGTAAACCAAAGAGGACGATTGCTTACCGAGTCCCTGAACTACTAAAGAAAGAGGTTAGTAGGCAATGTGAAAGAGCTTCTTGAGTTGGGCCTGATATATCCGGTGGAGAGCGAATTTGCACACCCGGTTGTGTGTGTTGGTAAGAAGGACGGGTCAGTGTGCATGTGCGTCGATTATAGAACGCTTAATGCCGTGACCAGAGTAGATGCCTTTCTAATGACCAATCCACGGGAGCTGATCTTCAGAGTTGTTCACTCGAATTTTATAACAGTCGTTGATCTGAGGAGAGGATACTGGCAGGTACCGATGGAACCCCAAAGCGAACATCTCGCGGCATTCGTGACACATGATGGGCACTACGCATGGAAGGTAATGCCATTTGGGCTGAAAAACTCTGCGGCTACCTTTCAACGGATGGTTAATTCATTGCTGGCTGCACACCAAGCTTATGCGTCAGCATACCTAGATGACATTGCAATCTTTTCAAATACCTGGAAAGAACACCTGCAGCATGTAGACATAGTGCTTAAACTGTTAAGTAATGCTGGGCTGAAAGCCAGCTCTGAAAAATGCCAGGTAGCGCAAACTCATATCCGCTATTTGGGACACATAGTTGGCTCTGGAACTCATGCACCAGACCCTGAGAAGATAGCTGCCATAGAAGGCCTTGTGCCACCTCACACAAAGAAGGAGTTGCGAAGTCTGTTGGGGCTTTGCGGATATTATCGGGACTATGTCTCAAACTACGCCGACGTGGCTAGCCCGCTTACAGCTTTAACAAGGCGAGGGGTTCCTAATTCAATTTCATGGTCGGAAGAAGCGCACTGCGCGTTCGAAAGTCTGAAATTAGCTCTCTGTCAGGCTGTCGCCATGAACACTCCTGAGCCTCATCAGCCGTACTGGCTATTCACTGATGCGTCGGCGACGGCGGCCGGTGCCTGTTTAGCTCAAATGTCAGCGGACGGAAAAGAAAAGCCGATCGCTTTTGCTAGCCATCGCTTTAACCCGACACAGGCGCGCTGGTCGACTATAGAGAGAGAAGCCTTTGCTATTATTTGGGCACTCAAGAAATTTGACTACTGGCTTTCCGGAGCAGTGGTGAATGTTGTCTCTGACCATAACCCATTGTCATAATTGACAACCAGCACCCCGCAGGGGGCCAAGTTAGCAAGATGGGCGCTTTCACTACAGCGCTACAATGTAACGGTGCGTCACCGGAAAGGAACAAGTAACGCCAACGCTGATGCATTGTCAAGGCTCTCGAATCGTTCATGGGAGCCAACGGAGTAAAGAGCAGAAAAGAAAGGATAGACAGAAACAGCCATGCCAGCTACGACAGGCGTGAATGTTCCCGTTCACCGGAAGGACGTGTGCGTGGGACAGTTCAGCCTTGATGGAACTTTCGGTGGTTGTCGTCGTCCATGTGTGTGAGGGTTATAAGACGGTGTACATATTATGTATATACCCTGTATATGTCACTTTTCTGCTGTTGTGCAGTGCAGCGCGTTGGAAAGTGTTCCTGTACTTACATGAGTATTTCTTTTGCATGCTCATTGCCATGAATGTGTTGAGCCTTCGCCCTTTTCTTTCATCACTGTGAGAAAATTGTTTTTTTTTTCGTGGTCCTTTTAGTTCATTTTCCTGTTCCTTACGGGCTCCGCAGCACCCGTGTTGGGCAGCGTATGTCAATTTTCTTTGACGGAACCTTCAGAGCCTAAATTTTACGATACAGCGCCCTTTGGCTCTTGTAGTATAGCTGGGCACATCGTGAGCCCAGTATACTCTTTAGGAGGGACGTGTAAGGTCGCTCTGATTGTTCGTGTTCTTAAGTGTCACGAATCGGCCACGTGCTTTGTGTATAGAGAGGGGGTTCACTTCCCCCCATGTCAGCCGGGCGACAGTTGCTGTGTTATGTGGGGTCACAGGCACCGCGCGGTGTTGGGTGACGCGTCGCGGCAGGTGCCAGGAGGGCGAGTGCCGATTCCGGGAAGTCGGCATTGTGCGCACGGTGTTGGCAGTCCACCGACGGTCACACGAGTCCACACAGACCAGCCTTGAAAGGGACCGCTGTACAAGGTATTGTGGGTGTGGCTCCCGAGTGCCTGACTAATTGGAGGCGCCGCCGAGGTTAAGAAGGGCTTAGCAACTCTGATCCCGTTCCGCATGCAGTGAGCATGGACCTAATCTTCTACGCGTCCGGAACGCAATCGCCAGCCTTGTTGTTGGGTGCGACTGCCTGTGTGGTGTCGAAGGCCAGCTTACAGTGCACGCTGTAGGAATGCGGTGCACACGTAAAGAGTGCATTCGGACGACGCCGTCTTGGAAACACGCACTCGGAGAACTTTGTCTTGTAGACAGTAAGTTTGAAGGACAAGGAGGGCCATCAGTCTCCCACGCGGACAAACTTTGAGTACGGCCGCACTACGTGGTATCGATGCCCCTGCTTCCGAGACAGTTGCGGCCCAGAGACGCCCTTGGGATTTGAGGCGGTCCAGCGATAACTTGTTCGGGACTGGCGTGTTTTGCTGAGCCTGTCACTAACTACGAAGAGATGAGAGGGCATCGGAGTTTTAGGGAAGAAGAAAAAGAGCTTTGTTTTCCAATATGCTTATTTTTCAGAGTAAGCCCATCCCTGTGGGTTGTGGCTTAACAAACGGTTGACTCTGATTGGCAACTGAACCTGTGGGACGGACCAACAGCCCTACCGCCTTTTTTTTCTTTGTATATTTGGGCTATAAAAATCGGGACGACATGCTGTCCCTCATACTTGGCTGAAATCAGGATTGCTGATAGATCAGTGAGCCTCCGTACTATGTGCGTTAAAACGAGTCTGGGCTCTAACAGTCATTGAGACAGTCGAAGAGTGAGACTTTGTTTCTCAATTGTTCAAGTTTGTAATGTATTTGTTTTACCTGCCATGTATATAGAAAAGTTTACCTATAAATATTTCTTGTACATCTTATCTCATCGCTTCCTGCCTGCGTTTGATCAACAACTGCCGATCATCGTCCTAGAAGCTTCAAGTTCCAGCGGTGAAGCGAGGACAGAGAACGAACGAAACTTTACTCATACTTTCCTTGCTATTTTTCATTTTTTCTTCCATAGCAGCAAAGTACACAGAACGGCAAGCGTTTCCTGACAAGAAGCAGGCAACCGTGGTACGCGATCATTATTTTGACCACACAGTGCAAGCGTGTGGGTGGACGTTATCTGTAATCTCCTTTGCGCCTATATACTTTCCTATTTTGTTTATTCGGTGTCTCAGGGAAAATATAATCACGATCAATTAGGACTACGCTGCACAGCTTCCGCATGCGCTGCACTTTGCTTCCTTTATTTGCACAGCGCCTGCTTTGTTTATGTTTACTCTTTCTTGGCTTATCATAATCTTCTTTTTTTTTCGAACGCAGCAACAATCGATACCTGTGTTTCCGACTTTATTGAATCACACTAAGCTAGGGGCCCTAAAAATATCTGCGGTACGCAACGGCGACTTACTCCATATTTGATTTCCTGTTCACAAAATAGACGCCACAGGAAAATGTAACCGACATTAAATATCTAACGAGCAATGAAGTTATCGCCTTTATAAGGCTGCCTCAAGCATACATTGGTGTTGAAGTTTACTGGTTTGTAAGTTTCTAGCCACTGGGCTGCAAAACTTCAAGTCCCGGCTAACGACTGTCTAGCGTTTTCTTCGGTCGTGCCTGACGTGGTTCAACAAGTTGGTGGTAAAAACATTACCTTCCCATATACGGCCAATAAGCCGAGCAATATGTAAGCGTGAGCTTTGGAGCGCTTGAGCAGAAACTGTAATAACCATCGCGGTGGCTTAGCGGCTATGGTGCTGCGTTGCCAAGGCCGAGGTCGCTGGATGAAATCCCGGACGCGGCGACCGCACTTTGGGGGGAGGGGGGGGGCGAAATGCAAGAACGCCCGTGTACCGTGCATTGAGGGCACGTTAATGAACACCAGGTGTTCGAAATTAATCCGGAGTTAACCCACTACGGCATGCATAATAATCAGATCATGGATTAGGCGCGTAAAACCGCCTGAATGCAATTAAGAATCATTAATCTTCTTGTGTGCTACGAGCACAAAAGATGAGTGAGCCATAGCACAATATGCACGAAAGTAAGCAAGGTTTGAGCGACCCATTTTGTAGTTTCGTGCCTTACATGTTGTTAGGGCGATATGAACCTCAAGCAATTCTTATGTGACTGAAGCCGACAGTTACTTAGACAATACTGTGTTTAGCCGTCGCGTAGTCAAGTGTGGTATGCTTTCAATAGTCAGCGTAAACAATGCAAGCGACCAAAGACCTGGAGCCACTATTTTGTAGCGGTTGTTTTCCCGGTGTCTTTTCCCGATTGTTAGACGCTCCGTCCCGGGCGGAACTTCTAACGCGGCTACTCACGAAAGAGAGAAGTGCCGAATGATATTAGCCCCGGGAGAGGCATCGCTGTAACATACCGGCCAAGAGTGTGTCAGACACAACCAAGGATTCGGTGGTTCCCATCTCACGATGACGGTCGACAGTAATGCGTTTAGCATTGAATAAATATAGCGACACAACGTATTGCCACTGTCGAAAGGAGTTATGTATGCGGCGTGAAGTTCCGCGGGATTCCGCTTCCGTGCTTCCTTAAAATCGCTCGGTGCCATCTTGCACCGCGGCAGTGCATCCTACGTGTGGCTTTCGGAATACATGACCTGTCAGACCGTGCGTACTGAGAAACGGGTTACCGGTAATCGGCCTCCTCTTTCGCGTTTGTTTCTGAACGCACTGCGCCATCTAGTGGAACGGCCGAGAAGCCCGTGCGCGGCCTCCGTGACTAAGAGCTTGGCGCAACGGTTTGTCAGAACGTTGAGAATTGTTACCTCGCTTGGTGCACAGTAACTGGCACATGCTCCACTGTCTTCGTGGCACAGATCATTAAAGAGTTGGCGAGGAAGGCTTTCATTTAAAACCACGCATACCCAGTACATCTTTAGTGTAGCCTGGTAATTCGTCCGGTTGCTGTCCTGGAGGAACCCTTGTGACGTATGTTTGATTTCACTCAGCATCGAAGAAATTTAAGGGGTCTTTTTCGTCGTTGTCGAAAGGCACATTTCCAGAGGCACATACCTAGTTATCCAAGTTGGTGTTGAATACATTCATTGAAAAGTGGTACGCACATAACGTCACATGCCTAGTGAGCCAAGTTTGCCTCGAAGAGCTTAATTGAAGACCAGCACATATCGAGTGGAATATACCCAGCGCTCCATGTCAGCATAAAATAGTACTTTTTTAAACAGCTGCGCCTATCATTCCCGCATATACAGTGACCCATGCCGGCGTGAAAGAGGTTCGTTCGGAAAATTACTTTCTTGGTTATGTTGTTCAAACTTCTACACTCTAAACAACAGTGCAAGGTGCCATCATTCTTTTTGACTAATATAATGAGTGAAGCCCAGGAACTTGTCAAAGGCGGGATGACGTCGTCATTAACCATCTGTTAAACATGGTGATTTAGAGCCATTGTCTTTTTGAAACACCCTATAGGCATGTTGACGCACAGGTGTTTTGTGTGCGTGGTCATAATTCGATGTTTCCAAGGGCAACTGGATAACTATGGTCGTCGTAGTGAGACTAAGTCGAAGAGAAACACAGCTATTTAGATGGTTTTCTTGTTAGGCAGATGGTAGGTTCGCGCTCACATTGACAGTACTAGCGAACGCTTTTGCAGTATGGTCGGACGACGAAAGAGTAGTTAACGTTGAGGGGCCCCGGACATCGGCAATTTCCTGAAGATATGCAACAGCGGTGCACTCAGTGATATGGCGATATTCTTCACTGAAGTTCGTGGCTAATAGATGGGCTTGTCTTTATCTGAGCTAAACAACTCCTCCGGCGACACAGATTTGTTGTTCAAGAAAATGAGACAAATTCGCTTCAAAGATTGCTGCTTTAGGGGTGTCTTGTCCATTTTCTACTCTAGAAAAAGGCAGCTCCGACGTGGCACTGCTACAGACTCGTCGGAAACGCGTAGCGCTCTGTTGGAGAATTGCGTGGTGTCAGCTTCAGGATAATTACGGCTGAAAATGACGCCAGCAAGTCATCAAGGTTGACATCTGCGCTGTATTTGCGAGGAAACTCCATGCCGAGAATTATTGGCGAGGAACACTACATACTTGTACAAGGACAGATGCCTGGAACGTCATCACACATATTTCAATTTATACTGCGCACATTCCAGTTGGCCTTACCAGATGACCCACTACCGTACGCAACTGGGGCCCTTGCTAAGCGATGTCTTAAGTTTTTGCAGTTTAGACACAAGTGCACTACTCATACCTGAGGGAACAGCACCGGCGTCAAAGAGAGCATAACAGCGTGATGTCAGAAAAGAACCCTAGTACTATGGGAGAAGAGCCGAAAAGTTAAGCTGCTGGTGTCTGACCGTCGCGGGCTCTTTCGCAGTTTGATGAGGAGCAGTACTAGCCCGTTTTATATTTTGATTAGGGCGACTCAATCTACTTGTCAACCAAGTATGCTAGCTGAGGCAGGGATGTGTTCAATGCAAAGAACTGAGAGCATCTGCGTAGAACAATTGTTCCTCATTTGCCGGTTGTGAACATAAAGTGTTAACCAAAAGCCATTTAGTCTGTTGGCTTCTGCAGACAATTTTTATCAGGCAAAATAAAATTAAAGCGTTTTCCCATATAATAAATTTCTGCATTAAAGGTAGAGTGCACAGTGAGGCTTGGTATTAGTCTTCCCAGAGACATATATATTTGTTTTGAGACGAATATTCTGTGGAGCGCGATTTTTCTTACTTTAGCTTACCTTACACACTTAAGTAGGAAAGAAGCTTTGATGTGATGCCTGTCTTTTGAGGCACTGGAAACGTAAATTTCATCATGAGGATCTAAAAAATATCATTAGTGTTAACCCTAAAAAATTTTGGAGCATCTTAAAACCAAACAATCAAACCCTTAACATTGCGCTTGTTTATACAGATGGCTCTGACGTTCCACTTGATCAGCAGGCAGATGTCATGAATTCCTATTTCTCCTCTGTTTTCACCTCCGAACCTGTTCATAATGTACCGGCGCTGCCTAGACTAAATTTTGGTGTAATGCCGCCGGTCGTCATTACATTTGAAGGTATTTTGTGCCTCATTAACAAATAAAAAATTTCAATTGCTCCGGGACGTGACAATCTTCCTGCAAAGTTTCTTAAAAGTACTAAGAACGTGTCGAGTCGCATCTTGCAGATAGTTTTTGCGCAGTCCCTTTTAGAATGTGAAATTCCGCACGACTGGAAGACTGTGAAAGTAACCCCTGTTTTCAAAAAGGGGCAACCACTCTGACCCGTCAAATTATCGGCCTATGTCGCTGACATGCGTTGCACGCAAACTAATGGAACACATCACATATTGCCACGTCACCAGTCATCTCCATAATAATTCTTTATTTTTCCGCAAGCAGCACGGCTTTCGCCCCGGATTATCATGTGAAACACAGTTATTCGAATTCACTACAGACATTAACTTGAACTTGGTTTAGTCTTTTCAGACCGACGTCATTTATATCGATTTTTCACAGGCATTTGATCGTGTAGCTCATCGTCGTCTCATGGCCAAACTCAGTCGTCTGAACCTTGACCCGCTTACCTTGTCATGGATCAAAAGCTTTCCAACAGCACAATCTCAGTTCACAGTCATTGACAGTAAGCTTTCAACAGCAGCACAAGTAGTATCCGACGTCCCTCAGGGATCCGTTCTTGGCCCGCTTCTCTTATCTTCATAAATGACTTGCCATCTGGACTAACGTCATCTATTCGCCTCTTCGCTGATGATTGCATTGTACATCGTCGCATCTCAAACAGCAGTGATCAATCATTACTACAACGCGACCTAAACCTAATTGAAGCGTGGTGCTCGCGCTGGTTGATGGAGCCTAATAGATCAAAGTGCAAATGTATGGTTGTTTCACGCAAAAAAGAACTTATCTGACCTTGCAGTATTCCCTTACTTCGACAGCTTTATAACGTGCTAGCTCTTACCGATACCTAGGCGTCCTCATTAACAGTAAACTGGCATGGTTGGAGCATATCTCGAATATTGTAACTGAAACCTCAAGGCCGCTAGGTTACTTAAGAAGAACACTACTTCTGTCTCCCCCGGAAATCAGGAAAATAGCCGACGAAACCTTCGTTCGGAGCAAACTCGAATATGCCTCTCCCATTTGGAGCCCTTACCAAGATTACTTAATTACCTCTCTCGAGTCGGTCCAAAATCGTGCTGCCTGATTTATTTCATCAAGCTATAATGCACACGTCAGCGTGACCCACATTAAATCAACTCTTGAACTGCTTAATTACAAAGAAGGTGCCAAATAAAACAACAGACGAAGAAAGGCCACACCAGACAACCACTCCTACATGGTTGTCTCGTGTCTCCTTCCTTCGTCTGTTGTTTTATTTGGCGCCTTCTTTGCAATCATGTATAACCAACTCGCCCACCAGCACGCGCTTTTGAACTGCTCCGTCTAGCAGTAAGACGCAGAATCTCACGTCTCAGTCTGTTCCATAAGCTATATCACAACTTTTATAACCTGCATGGTACATTGTTACTTCCACCCGCTCGAACTTCTCGCCGCCTGTTCAACTCCAACAGCGTCCAACGCCTTCATGGTTGGACTCTTGCATTCAACAAATCGTTTCTTCCCGCAGCCATTGAAGACTGGCATTGCCTGCCCGAAGCAGTTGCTCTTGAGAGAAATCCAGAAAAATTCAGGCAGTCCTTAACTGAGCTCTTCGTTAAATAGCTTGAACTACGCATTTTTGTTTTCTCGCACCATTTTTACGTTACAGGCGTTGTCCAATAGAAGATATTGATTTACATTATGCTATGACTTGTATTTCAATGTCCGGTTGGGTGTCAATCTCTTACTACAAAGTATATCTTCGTTTGTTAGCTTATTCCGAATTACTTGCTCCATCGCATCCTTCTATGGAAGGATGTAGGTTTTACCTCTTTTGCCTTGTATTTTCCGCTGCTCTTTACTGTGTCCTTTGTGTGTGTGTGTGTGTGTGTGTGTGTGTGTGTGTGTGTGTGTGTGTGTGTGTGTGTGTGTGTGTGTGTGTGTGTGTGTGTGTGTGTGTGTGTGTGTGTGTGTGTGTGTGTGTGTGTGTGTGTGTGTGTGTGTGTGTGTGTGTGTGTGTGTGTGTGTGTGTGCGTGCGTGTGTGTGCGTGTGTGTGCGTGTGCGCTCTGTACTTGTAACGTAGATATTTATTAAGGTAATTATTAAATAACTACGGTAAATAAGTTATTTGTAACGTAGCATCATTTATTAACCCTTAAGGACCCTTAACAGGGCATTACATAAGGGCGGGGCAAACACTACTGAAATAACACGATTTAAATCCAATCTGCCCGACTGTTGTGTGTTATCAAGGTGAGTTGGCGTTGTCTTCAGCTTAACTAATTTTCAGAGCCTGTTTAAAACAATTCCATTTTTTTCGCCATCATTCCGTAGCACAACGTCCTAATACTGCTCCGACATGACTGTCGAATATTTGAGATGACCTGAACATGTGAAGTCTCTGTTACACCACTTTATAATGGCTATTTTTCGGTAAATCAACATTTAAACTACTGCGGAAAAGGCAGCTGCGGCGTTAAAGGCTTTATGCTTTTCAAGCCTGAAACCATAATTTCTACCACGTATGATCTCACGAACGAGATGATGCAGTGCATGCACAACATTTTATCCGAGCTCATTTCTGTTGTAGATTTGCGGTGCTCCATGATAGGAAACTTGTCGACTCTCAATCCTCTGAGTCCTGCTTTGTAAAATACGGGACGTCGTCGATGCTTCCTACGGTGTTTTCGACTAATCACTTCATTCACGGCGCATGTTTTGCTGTGAGTATGATCCATGTTTGAGGATTTTCATTATCATGCATAATTCCTTGTTGCCACCGTCATTGATTTTACGAGCATCTTAAGAGACTATTGCTCGGAAACACGCGTTACATCGTGTCGTTTTTAATTTATATGAAACAGCGAATGTAATCCTTCTATTCTGAATGAGGAGAACCAACGAAGAGACTCTGTATGTAACATCAAAAGTTTACGAAAGCTTGATGCGGAATCTGCGATTCTAATTCTATTCTGAAACATCAGCAGCGACCGCTTTGAACTGATTAGGGAACCTTCCTACGCGAGAAGAGAATGTGCGCTCCTTACTTGCTGTGGGTTCCGCCAATGTATTTTCCATGGAGGCAACGTATAGAAGCTACGAAAAACTGTAATTCGCCGGAAGTTTAACGCACTGACCGCTGTACTGGATGATTCTCGCTTTTCATTGAAAAAAAAGAACGGTACCATCAACGCTGCTAATATAAATAGAACCCAATCCATTTCACTGTAGTAATGACACCTTCAACCTTGCCAGACTTGTTCAAAGGAAAAATTGTGAAAATAGCAACACATTAATGTGCAAATTTTATTTACATAAATGAATCTCCGTTCTGAAAGGGAAAAGATGAGGTATTGCCGCGGAAATTTTAAAGGTAGTTGGCAATAGCGGCGCTTACGCATTCATGATCTGTTACCGAGAACGCAAGTGAACAATACAACCACGAAACAAAGGGCACCTTTGGGCATCTGCCCATGTCGATTCCCTTTATCCGTCGGAGTTGCTATTTTGCCTGTGAGACAGCATCGTATCGAGAACATCTATACTCAGAGAGAGCCCGGTCTTCTCCTTTGGCACAGGAGCGAGCGGATAGTTTGTTATTCTGGAGCGCAGATGAACACTAATGAATAATTGTGCCAATATAGCGCGAAAGAATTGTTGATAATCAAGCGTAATGAAAGCTCCTCAGCAGCCGTAAGCGCAATTCAGCTAATTAAGACTTATGAAACACTGAAGACACAGTGACCGAGAACGACTACGAGAACGTTTGCACACCGCGCTTGCAGCAACGTTACGCAGTAATGATGAAGCTTCCTGTATTCTATGAATATGCGTGTTACAGGTGCGTCACCGCAGACTTGCGATGAAGAGTCTATCGCAGCATCGCCATTAAAACACAACGGTATTTTTCCGCGCTACTTTCATTACATCTGCTGCCTAATTATTAACTTTATAAATGCATAAATTATTTCCACCCAAAGTTGCATTATTGTCTGACAGAATGGTAGGGCGGGTCTATTCGAGCCAGAAAAGATACTTCCACGTGCCTACTGCCACTTTATAATGCCAGCTTTACTAATTCACCGTTTTATGTAGGTCGAAATTGTAGATGGTAGCCTGAAACGGTTTCCGCGCTGGAAATGTGTTTTATGGGCTAGAAGCGACTACGTCAAAACCGTTTTGGAAACTCTTACACGGCGTTAGCGCACAAGGAAATACTGGGCCTATATGGCTGCTGATTATGTTGTTATTGCGTCAGCATAAGTAGCGTCAAAGTGGAAAAATTATACGTGTGTGAAGTAAACAAAGCCAGTCACGCTGTAGAGTTAGAGAAGGGATGACAGAGCTTAAACGAGCAAACATATATATATATATATATATATATATATATATATATATATATATATATATATATATATATATATATATATATATATATATATATATATATATATATGGGGTGTCCAAGCAAAAAGTAACATATGCTTAAAAACGGTGGTGCGTGCAGGCGGGCTGAAATCATTGTCCATCGCTTGGCCTAGTCTGCGGTATCTTTTCGTTTTACACAGTCAGTTTAGTATAACTCATTACTGAACTTTTTAAATACTTGCTTCACAAAGAAAGTGCCAATACGAAAGTTGAAGATCACATTTACAAATGGCCGACCGAGGTACGTGTTTGTAACAAAGTACCAGTGACGGAGCTTTTTGTACTTGCCTTTAAAAAAAGCTTGCAAAATACAAAAGCAAGCGCGTGATAGCGCCACTACCACAGCGCTCCCTGTTGACCGATCGATTAAGCAATAGCGTTTGTTCCTGCAGCACTGTCCGGGCGGTCTTGGCGTTCCCGGTGGCCGCAAGATACGCGCTTACTCTCGCTATGCCCGCGGACAACTTTCTGTGGCTATGGAAGGAAAGCTACGGGGGCGTGGCTACGGCGCATGTGTTACCGCGCCAACTAGTCGGGCAGCGTTCGACAGTGCTTTTCGTTGCTCGGAACCGGCACTCAATCGACGCAGCCTCCACGTGCGACGGTTTCGCACGTGGTTGCCCCGACCCGGAAGGGAAAAGCCGCTAAACAAGTAAACTTTTGCACTCAGTGGTGTTCTGTCCTATTTAACTGTTACTAATAAGGTCTTTTTCTCTTCGTCAGCCTAACATGGATTAAAACGCGGGACTCTTTTCAGAAGCGTTCTCACTCGCGCGCGCTCTGCTTCCGTGACTTTCCGTTGAGAGCCACAGAAAGTTGCCCGCGAGTATAGTAAGTAGCGATCACGAACGAATAGAAGAACATGCATTTCCTTCCCGGAATGAACAGTTCTGGGGTCAATATTTACTCAAGCCACATCTTTTTCGTTTGAACGAGGAGAAAGGGGGTTAACCGAGGGGCCCGATTTTTATTAGTCATATCATAAGAAGCCAACAAACACTGACACCAAGGACAACATAGGGGAAATTACTTGTGCTTAATAAATGAAATAAAGAAACGACAAAGTAATGGAAATTAAAGTGGATGAAAAAACAACTTGCCGCAGGTGGGAACCGAACCCACAACCCTCGCATTTCGCGTGCGATGCTCTACCAATTGAGCTACCGCGGCGTCGTTTTCCCATCAACTTTCTTGGGTATTTATGTGTCCTAGTAGAACCCTGGGAGTGTTACCAGCGCCACCACTCACAGACCTTGGCGGCGGACGTGGAACGTCTTTTTTGCCGCAGGCGTCACGAGAACGTGATCTTTTAGGGTGAAAGGCAACTGGTCAATAAACCCACATATGCTACCTGAAGGCATCAATGTTGCCGGATTCGAGACCCTCGTTATGTAATGAACGAGAAGAAAGGGGGTTAACCGAGGGGCCCGATTTTTATTAGTCATCAGAAGCCAACAAACACTGACAAGAAAGTGGATGGGAAAACGACGCCGCGGTAGCTCAATTGGTAGAGCATCGCAAGCGAAATGCGAAGGTTGTGGGTTCGGTTCCCACCTGCGGCAAGTTGTTTTTTCATCCACTTTAATTTCCATTACTTTATCGTTTCTTTATTTCATTTATTAAGCACAAGTAATTTCCCCTATGTTGTCCTTGGTGTCAGTGTTTGTTGGCTTCTTATGATATGACTAATAAAAATCGGGCCCCTCGGTTAACCCCCTTTCTTCTCTTTCATTACATAACGAGGGTCTCGAATCCGGCAACATTGATGCCTTCAGGTAGCATATGTGGGTTTATTGACCAGTTGCCTTTCCCCCTAAAAGATCACGTTCTCGTGACGCCTGCGGCAAAAAAGACGTTCCACGTCCGCCGCCAAGGTCTGTGAGTGGTGGCGCTGGCTAACACTCCCAGGGTTCTACTAGGACACATAAATACCCAAGAAAGTGGATGGGAAAACGACGCCGCGGTAGCTCAATTGGTAGAGCATCCCCCGCGAAATGCGAAGCTTGTGGGTTCGGTTCCCACCTGCGGCAAGTTGTTTTTTCATCCACTTTAATTTCCTTTACTTTATCGTTTCTTTATTTCATTTATTAAGCACAAGAGCTTTTTCTTTTGTATTTTTTTTTGTCTTGCGTGCTCGGGCTTGATTCCACAAATGGAGATAGTGATAAGTTTATGCCGTCACATCGAAGTGCGACACACCTTCATCACCGCCGCCCGTTCTGTGCGCTCAATCGGGACGTGAAACGCGAGTTTCCAAAAAGGGCATGTGAAGAACAAAGGGATCTTTGGACCCAACTGCATTATTTCATTTCGTCTTGCCGAGGCAATAAGAATGTGCTTTACAAATGAGCATGAGGCAAATATAGCGCTTGCCGTGGGAGCGGCCGCCGGCAATAGGAGAGGTGCCTGAAAGGTAAAAATAGATTATGCGATTTAAGTTGCCAAAACCACGATATTATTATGAGGCATACCGTAGTGGATTACTGCAGAACAAGTGAGACCACCCGAGCTCAAAAAAAATTTAAATATGGGGTTTTACTTGCCCAAACCCCGATCTGATTATGATGCACGCCGTAGTGGAGGACTCCGGATATTCGGACCACCTGAGGTTCTTTAATGTGCGCCTAAATATAAGTAAGCCGGTGTTTTCGCATTTCGCCGCCATCGAAATGCGGCCGCTGCGACCGGGATTTGATTCCGCGACCTCGTGGTTAGCAGCCGAACAACATAACTACTAACAGCCATGGCGGGTGCCTCAAAGTCATACCAGTCTTAGCGATGTGCTTCCATTAAATGAAGTCTCACCAGGCGCTAAGGCTGATGGAGATATTCAAGAAGACAAGGAATAGGACTTCGGCTATACGTGAAGATGTGGAGACAGTCATCCTTGCGTTCATGGCTGAGGACCCTCACGTTAGCATTTATAACGCAGGCGATGACGTACAGAGCATGTAACCCTTGTGTTAAGCGCCGCAGTGGCGGCCGCCGGGGCTCTCTGGAGACAGCCAGCGGCGCCTAACGGCAGCTGCTGGGCTCGAGATAAAAAGAGTCCGAGCACCAACGGCCGACCCATCTAATCTCGGGCCCAGCCACTCCTACACGTAACTGGCTGGCTGCAGAGTGCCCCGGCGGCTGCCGTTCGTGCAATCCACACAGTGGTTGCGCGCACTGTACTGGAGTCAAAATCATCTGCCTGAAGAATCATGACGAAAATTCATCCGTAGCAGCTTTAACTCCACTGGAAGTTAGAGGAGAATGATTTCCAAAGCCGACTGGACTTCATCAACTGAATTTTGATCAAGGGCGAAGATGAGCATGGCTTTCTCAACGAGGTCCTGTGGACGGGCGAAACAAACTTTTTTTCAGAAACTCACAGGTCAAGCTGCATAACACCATTATTGGAGCGACAAGAACAAGCACTGCTTGGTACAATCCAGTCACGAGTAACAGTGGTCATTTAATTTCCCGAACAGAATTTTATACGGCAGGCTTATTGGTCCCGTCTTCCGTGGTCACTCGCTCAACGGACAGCATTATCTCGACAAAATTCTTAATGGTATAGTGTACAGTTTGAACAATGAACTTCACCGGAAGGGTCTTCCGGACGCATGGTTCCAGCATGATGGTGTGCCCCCCCACCCCCCACCCCCCCATTTGCCGCCCCGACTGCGGTAGTCATCCTCGAGTCTGGCTGGACATGGCCTTCTAAGGACTATAGATATGGCGGCGCCGACCAATGTCATGGTTGGAAAGGTCATCGGACATGGCCCCGCTCGACTTATTTTTTTCTAGGGATACGTAAACATCGCTTATATAGAACGGACCGACGAACTAAAACGGAGAATTGTGGTGGTGGAGAAAAACTTTATTCTTTTTTAATTAACTTTATTTAGAATTGTCCATGTTTGTAGTGAAATTCCCTAAGCTGTCGTCAGGAGCGCAGCGGCCGACGCTTTGAAGCGGTGTCAGTGCTGCACCGTTTCAAAAGGAGACTCGTTTGAGCACATGTTGTAATGCGGAAAACTAAAGTGAGGCACCCTTCAAGACTCCTTCCGAAGAGCGTATATGTACACAGCGCATGTCATTCATAGCACGTGCTACTGCTCTTGTAGGGAACTTATTGCCACAAGACATCAGCGAGCCTGAAGAAGAGGATGCCGTTGCCTTCTCGTATTTTGATTTTCGCTAATTACCATAACGAATGATTCAGTTTTTATGTTTTATTTCATATCGCGTTTTAATGCTTAATGTCCTCGCTGCTATCTTTGCAAACAGGAAATAAAGTCATGTCGTTCTCTTCATTGCACATAGAATTTATGCCCGCGCCACATGGAGCTTCTTTTTGCACGCACGGTCTAGTGGTGCTATAATAGGTACTTCCTGCGCCCACTTTTTTGGCCCACAACAGAGCAATTGGGTGACATGGCCACTCCATGAAAAAGCGACGTGCGTTTTCGCGCGCAAGAAAGATCCACGGGATTCCCTTCCTACAGAAGCGGTGCTTACTTGCTTTTCATGATGCGTCAGCAGTTAATGGCGCATTCCTTACAGCCACCGAAAGCGCCAAGCCTGTCCCGGGCAGCGCTGCGGACACAAGCGCATGTTGTTTCCTTATCGGTCGTCTGGGAGCGCTGGCACAGTCGCGCTATAACGCTTGTCTTCTTGTGTTTCGCGTGCTTTCTTTAAGGGAAAGTACAAGACGCTCTGTGAATGGGGGGGGGGTCTAGAAGGGGGCTACTTAGTGGCAAATACTTCAATTGGCTGTTTTCAAATGTAATCTACAACATTAGTATTGGCATGGCAGTTCCTTACTGAATCCAATATTTAAAAGTCAAGTGCCATCCACTCTGTCAAGGTCGATGACCAGCGAAGCTGCTTAGACCACGGCACAGAAGTGGCACAGAATTTCGAACAAAGGTAAGACCACAACTATTGTCTTTATCAGTGGTGATGGGGACAAAAGGTATGCACACACATTTTTTATGTACGCATGCTGTTATGGTTGGCGTCTGGCACTACATGCAAAAAGGGATTTCACCCGACCTTCTCTCACCATGCCTCGTCGAAATGAGGAGTGACTGCTCCTGCTACGGTTGGCGTCTCGCACCACGTGCAGAAAGAAATTTCTCTCACCTGACCTTAACACACCTTTCCTCGTTGAAATCAAGCGTGACTTCCTAATTCACCATGACCGTTTCGAGTGTCTGCCGGTCTAGCGGAAGCCCCGCAGTGTTTACAGGCCTCTTTTGTGTGTGTGTGTGTGTGTGTGTGTGTGTGTGTGTGTGTGTGTGTGTGTGTGTGTGTGTGTGTGTGTGTGTGTGTGTGTGTGTGTGTGTGTGTGCGTGTGTGTGTGTGTGTGTGTGTGTGTGTGTGTGTGTGTGTGTGTGTGTGTGTGTGTGTGTGTGTGTGTGTGTGTGTGTGTGTGTGTGTGTGTGTGTGTGTGTGTGTGTGTGTGTGTGTGTGTGTGTGTGTGTGTGTGTGTGTGTGTGTGTGTGTGTGTGTGTGTGTGTGTGTGTGTGTGTGTTTGGCCTACCAGTCCCCACGTGGGAGCGGCCCGTAGCTCTGTCCTAGGGCAAAGCTTCTCAGGACCTTGTAATTAAAGTTCTTTGTCTGTTGTCTGTCTATTGACGCTGAAGAAAGATGCACGAAATCTTAGTTATAAACAGCTTCGCTTTAAAAGTCAGGCAATTCGTTTATACTAAGGAATTCACTGTGCAAATTGAAAAAAAAGAATGCCGTAGACTAGAGAACACGATTTTCAACTCCACTTAGCTCGCTTCAGCCCACTGGCACAGTCCGTCATTTTTACAACCTTGGTTACATTTAGCTGGGACACCTTGTGTATATCGTTGTGCTTCGGTCCGAACAATACTTTGCAACGTGGTGAGCATGGTGTTTGAATAATAGAGCTTGTACCTAAAAGAGTAGCGACGTAATGCTCACGAATTTGTTTCGCTTTCGCTGCTAAATGGCCACTGAATTTTTCCTCTTGCATTTCTCTGCCTAATTCAGAGGAAGCTTTAGCTCGGGCCCAACTCCGACGCGGCCTATTCAAATACACGTAAAAACGCAAAAACGTTTTTCTGAGATAACCCCTGGACCGATTTTAATAAAATTTCTTGCATTTGAGAGAGAAAGTTAATTTCTAGTGACTGCGGGAAGCGGAATTTCGATTTACGGCTTGAATTTTCTTCAAAAGATTTTCAAATATTCAGAAGTTTCAAAAATATAGACAAACGAAGTTTACAAATTCATAGCTCTGCATCAAGAACAGATGTCGCGGTTCTGTAAACGGCATCCATTAGATCATTCAAAGCGGACAAATCTTTTTATGTCATTTTGCATCTTACGTGAATTTGTTACGTTGTTTACAAGGGTTCTGAAAAAGTTGTAATTACATATTAATAAATTTTTCGAGATTCATGTGTGAGATGTCAAATTTGTCCGCCTTAGATGTGCAATCAGATACAATTCACAGAATTGCGATATCATTTTTTTCTTTCTGAGTTACGGAGTTGTAAACTTTATAGTTTCGTATTCCGAAAATTTGCGAATTTCGCCAATTTTTAATAAAAATTGACATCCTAAATCGAAAATTCGAAACCAGCAGTCACTAGAATTTAAGTTGTTCTTTTAAATGCAACAGACCTCGTCAATTTTGGGACAGTGGTTGCCGAGAAAAACAAATTATCCTTTTACATGTATTTAGATAGGAGCACCCGAGCTAAAGCTTCCTGTTAAAAAAACAAAGAGAAGGAGAGATGTCACCGCTGCATTCGTGAGTCTGTCTGCTTTCTTCCGTTTGTTTTCATGTCTTATGCGCAGAACGAATGCACTACAATAAATCTTAATTTTACTGTTTCAGCGTGCGTGCAGTTTCCAATAAAGAACACAACATGGAAGTAGAAAAAGAGACTCGCCTAGCGCCCACTAGCCTAAAGTTGTCTATTTCTAGATAGTAAGGCTCTGTCCTGATGCGCGATCACGTCTTGCCGGCACAGCGAGAGCGCGTCTGTGATGTGCCCGAGGCCCATTAATTTAGAGCAGCTGAAACACCACATGACAGCAGGTTGTTAGTCTGAAAGCACTGGAGGGGACTGTACAAAAGCCCTCGGGGATGCGGGTTGTTTCAGAGTCTCCTCCCTCCACCGGCCATCATCCACACACACGGACACAAAACGAACATTGAACGCTCTTTATGCGAGTTCGCAAGCGCAATAGCGACACGGTGAAGGCGTAACACTTTGGCGCGTCTCGATATGTTATGTGTCACCGTCACTTCTCGTCTGTGTTTATGGGGTCACGTCCACATTGGCCTCGTGTTGTACGTGACTCATCTGTGAGTGTCCTTTGCCGAAGGTTATTGCTGTTGACTCAGGTGAGAGGCGCCCTTCAAGGCAAATTTGATTACACATGTCCATTCAGCGAAGAGAATGTAACTTGTGTTTAATTTCTTTCACAATTTATGATTTATCGCTGCTAGGAAGACAAATTACTTTCGGTATACAGCAAAAGTGCATTTCATTTCTGACATGTTCCCACAGAGTAACTGAAGGATTTGCTCACTTGGGTCATTCGGTTATATTAGCGGTGTGTACAGGCTTGCACAACCCGGAATTTAGGATATTAATTTCATACATTCTGTAAGACGACTCTCTGTCACGATCAAATCCTACGCATAGCCACCATTGCCGGTGCTCGCGCATTTAATATAAAGTGCTGGTGTCAGGCTACTTACGTTGATTCGGCGCAGAAACCACCCATACACAAGATAACAGTTTGCTGGCGGTTAAGAGAAGAATTATCACCTGATGTAAAAGACATGACGACCTATAGTGCTGCTATGAACGATACATACGATGTAACGCTTTAGCAATTACAGCAGCAGACGGAAACTCAGCATGTCTGCCATTGGCCATGTAAATTCGCATCACGTATACGTCAAGCCTGTTGTCAGCGGCAGTTCATGTGGCCTTCACCGGCCTAAAAGTAAGCCACAAACGTAAAAAAAATATGTGGCGGTGACGACACGTTCCTCTCATTTCGCCCTCCCCCTCCTTACCCCTGCCGGATACGCCCTGCTTTCCCCTGATGGCTCCTCGGCTTCGCTTTGCCGGCCGCTCGCCAGTGCGCCGACGCGACTACTCACCCTCGCTGCGACAGTGTCGCTAAGTGGAGCGCTGGCTTCGGTGTGCCACTGAAGTAGCGTGCCAGTGTCTGGAAACCAAACGCAAGCCTGAGTTTCATTTCTTATTAACATTTCGATCTCTCACGAACCACCCAACACATGCCGCACCCTGAAGCAGGACCTTGGTTCACAAGAGCGTATGGTTGTCTGGGTTCAACCAGCGGCTTGAACATATGCAGGGTAGCCCTCTTGGTCGTTCTCGAGCCGTTCTTTTTTTTTGCATGAGTTCTTTTCAGCGCCTTCTTGCGCCTGTGTACTTGTAATCACGTGAGCACAAGCCTCGCTCTCTACAGAGTGAACACCTTTTCTCGGCTCCGCCATACGGTGGGGTCAAGTCTTCAATGACACGTATTTATGTATCACGTAAACACTAGTAAAAAAAAGGTACAAGCGGACCTTCAAACAAAAAGTAATGAAGCAGCACACATCGTAGAAGTTGCAAATGAGCATTGCAGTACAGCCCTGAAAGCGACACAACTCCGCGTTACCTCAACTTTCTCTCCCCCCCCCTCCCCACAAACACACCAGCGGAGCCCATACGACGCGATAGCAGTGCTGTTCAGTACGTGGAGCGTCGATGCCCACCGGTACGCCAACGCCAACGTTCAGTACGCCACTGGCCGCGTTGGCGATATGCGGCTGTGGCGGGAACGATAGACAGCTCGGCTCCCGTGCCGACGAGGAGGCGGATGCCGGTGATGCGGTCGACTCTGAAGAATAGGCGGCTTGCGCGAGGGCCGATGTCGCATGCCGCCGCTAGCGACTGGCCGGTGCGTTTCCCGTCCACGAACAGGCCTGGGTGCAGCGACTTGCTTGTTCGCAAAAGCGACGGTGATACCAGCACAACTGCCGCGGCGAGTCTCTATAGGGGCGCTGCGAGACTATGAAGGCGAACGGTTACGCAGAAGTTGAAAGCCAATGTTGCCACTCGTCGTCAGCTTTTCCGGTGCAGTAGTAGGTGGTCGACTGTCTCCTTCAGGTGCGAAAGTTGTTCTCCTGAGTCTGAGACTCTCGCAGTGGCAATACGTAGCTGTGCCGTAGACGAGCAATCACATGTGCGGTCAGCGAGTGCAGCTAGCTGATCGAGATTCGCCTCGTCGGAATCCGCCAGCACCAAGCGTGTGGACTGTGGGAGGCGTCGCAAGAACAGCTGGCGCAAAATTGGAACCTCGTTTTCGTTGGCGGAGTGGCACCCAGAAACTGATGCAACCGGTGCAGGAGTTGTGGTGGTCGTTGGTCGCTGAGTTCCTCGGAGAAGATCTGTTGGAGTCTACTCTGTCGCAATGTTACGACGCGCTGCAGGACCGTACTTTTCACGTCGTCGTATGCTAAGCCGAAGGCGTACCCGCTATTCAGAACATGATTACTGCTGCCACACACGACTCTTATTTTTAATTAAGGCAAAGTTAGTTGAGGCACTCGAACCCTCGACCTTTGATGGGACCAAAATTCAATGGCACGAAAATTGATGTTGCCACCATTGATGGTCGATCCCACGACCTTTGGTGTTAATTAAGGCGTACGCAATTAAGACGGGTAATTACCATATATTTAGTTAAGGTATTCTAGCTCATAACCTGTGGTGTTAATTAAGGTGAAGTTAATTAGGATAGAGTTATTTAAGGCACTAGAAGCCAGGCTTCTGGCGAGAGTTGAACCCTCGACCTTTATTGGCAATAATATTCTGTGGCACCAAGGATTTATGGTGCCATACACGACCTTTGGTTTCAATTATTGCAAAGTTATTAACGGGACTCGAACCCACAACCTTTGCTGGGAGTCGAGCCCCGACATTGGGTGTTAAGGCGAAGTTAAGGCAGAGTAAATAACGCAGTGTTAAGGCACTCGAACCCACGACTATTGGTAGGAGAAAACAGGTAAATAGGAAGTAATAACGCATTCGAATGAGATTACCAAGTAATTTAATAATAACATGAGATTTGGCAATGATTCTTTTAGCGCGTCAACTCCGTTTGAGTGCAGTGGCTGCTGTGATTACAACATATTCTCGTTCCCTCTGCACTTTATTTACAACTTCAGCAACTTCATCAGCCCTAAAAGCGCTCCTATAGTTAGTTAGCTCTTTTGAGGTTATTGTTAGTATTAGGTTACTGCGTTCCATTGCACGGTTTTTTGGACTACTTGAACTGTTTTGAGACAAGCATTCAGTTGACCATGGAAGAAGAGAAAAATGATTGCGTTGCCTTTCTATAGTCTCTTATTGAGCGAACCTACGACAAAGCTCTCACCAGAAGCGTGTACCGCAAACCCACGCATACTGGGAGGCACCTCGATTTCCACTCAACGCACCCCATCGGATGCAAGCGGTCAGTAGACTCAGCACTTTTTGACCGGGCGTTCCGTATATGCCCTCACAAAAGAAGTCGCTGGGAACTGAATTGTATAAGACAAAACCTGAGTACTAATGGCTACCCTTGCACCCTACTGACAAAAGGAGCGTGGGCCTCAACACTTAACCGCCGATTGGCTCCTAAGAAGAAAGAAAGCGTTGCTGTCCCATATGTACATGGTTTAGGTGAGGCACTTACCGGAGCTTTGAACTATGACCCACGTGTGGTTCATGTGCCCTACGGAAAGCTTCGCGACCGGTTAATGCGCGTGAATGACCACATCGAGCGTAACCTTCAACGAGGCTTTATTTGCAAGATTCGTTGTAAAGACTGTGATGCAATCTTCCTCGGTGAATCGAGCCACTTTAGGAAAAGCAAGAAGGAGCACCAGTACGAGGCGGCAACCGCAAAAACATAATCGAATGTGCTGGCCTTGCATTACAAGACAGACCACATCATTAACTGGGATGCAGCAGCTATGATCACCAAGGAATGATCCCTATCTACACCCTTACTGTTTATTCATTCCGGATACAGACAGCAGTGCACCTGTTTAACAGGATGTGGGTCAATCTAGCAGAAACCTACCCACGCTCATTGCGCCATCTTCGCAGTACGTAAACAAGGACTGCGCATCTTCGTGGTCATTGTGACCAAGAGGCCTGGAAGGGCCTCGAAAGGTCCACCTTATATTTTCTTTATTTTCCTTTATTTCTGCTTCAGTAAGAATGGCACTAAGGTACGTACTGTCTGTGTCAACCAAATGTAGCCAAAAAAAAGAGAAAAATACCTTAAGGATATAAGGACATAGCGCTTACGCTATGTTAGTGGTGTAGTTCATGATAGTCATAAGGACTTTTTCATTCACAAATAAGAAAATTATATTCAGATTTAGCTAGCTACGTTTCTTTAACTGCATTGATAATGTGTAGTTGCAAAGGTTGCGGTAGATGGGAAGGAATGACCGATAAGAGTGTTTAAGGGAACCTAGGCTTTTTGTGGTATTCTTAAAGATAAGAAAAAGGGATTTCGCAAAATGATACAAAAATTCTAGGTGATAACGAGCCCCTACTCTAGCGATATCAGCGGTCTCAAATGTAAACTTCGCCACGTGGCACATTACGCATCTTCGTCATGTTCCAACCATGTAATCGCGTTTCATAAGGGGCGAAGGTACGCGCCGCATGTAGCTGGTGCGCCAGGGAAAAGTGCGCCCACTCGTTCGAAATACCATGAAGTAAGCCGGTATATTAACGCGAGAGCGTTAAGGGCCCCATGTCGCAGAAAATCTTGTGTAGGCGTCCCGCACCCGGTGCCCCGCGTCGGACGTCATTTCGGCAAAAAGAATTTTGAACCACGCACACCCAACCACGCATGCCCTCCATGTGGCGCAAGGGAGTTACTGATATAACTGAATTTCTCAAGGTAAAATACTTAGAAAAATCGTAAAGTACAACTTATACGCAACCTACAGACATGGTAGCGTCGGACTGTAATTTGAATATACGAGAAAACGTAATTCTGTTACGCGAAAACTAAAAAAAATACTACAACCCTCTTTGCAGCGTTTTTACTATTAATACACCGGCCATGGCCTTCCAGATTTGCGCGCGCAAATATCAAGCACCACAAAATGGTGCGCCCGGTTCCTTACAACATCTCCAGATGGCACTCGCAACCGCCGCATCGCGGCCCACTAAAGAGGCCGCGTTTCTACCAGAGAGCTCCACTTCGTGCAAAGTGTTCGCTGCCAGCGTTTCCCGGTAAACGTTACGGTTACATAAGCTGCAGTTGCCAGGAAGCGTGAGAAGCGATCAGGAATCTTTGAATGGTGTCCCGTTCCACTCTTTTTGACAAAATTTTTTGACAAATTTTTTGACAAATTTTTTGACAAAATTTACGTTTGATGCCGCTGCAGTACCGGGCGCACGAAAGTGTCATGACGGCCTATGCTTCCTGCTTTCTTTTTAAAATTTCACACGATATGAAAGGTCCGCACAGTACCTGTACGTTGCTTAAAGTCCTTACCGGTAATTTCTCAGGGCCCTTCGCAACTTCTGCATTGACACCATTTGAATAAAGCAGGCTAAGAAAACCTACTTCAATGTAAATATTTTTTCCTTCTCATTTAACAAAACACCCATGGTGAGCCTGAACAACGCCCATCAATACAAATGACTGCCATTCGTCTAAAGCCGTGCGTTATATTTATTCTTATTGACAATATTTGTTCGCGACATAAGCCGGTATTAAAACTTAATAAAACAAATCCGAAGTTGCTTGGTCATTGCATATGTTTACCAGTTTTTCCGAAAACTCGAAAGAAAAAGAAAACCGCTGTGCTTTGACGAATGTAAACGGAAAATAAAGATCTCTGCGTTTTCGATATGCGCATCAGCACCAATATCATAGTCTATGCCAATAGACCAATTTTTTAGACAAGCTTTAATATATTCACGGTCCTACGACCCGATGTACTACAACGTGACATGTATTTCGGACACCGAACGCTGGCGTCAGCATCGCTGCCAAGGGTACAGTTCCTGCAATTTGTTTTCTACGGTCTTTGCGGCTGCCATTTGGACGCTGAAGTTCCCTAAAATCGTGAATAAAACTGAAAATTTAAATCCCTGGCTTGTGTTCTGCGGCGGAAAAACCCCTCGAAAGGTCCACCTTAGATTTTCTTTATTTTCCTTTATTTCTGCTTCAGTAAGAATGGCACTAAGTTACGTACTGTCTGTGTCAACCAAATGCAGCCAAAAAATGAGAAAAATAACTTAAGAATATATGTACATGGCGAATGTGGTCGTTCAGAATATGGAGTAAATGTAGAATCCTAATCTGAGTGCAATTGCTGGACCAGTGAAGGTTGGTGGTCGAGATGTTTCACAAGCAAGCAGGTAGTTTGTGGCCCTGCCGCTCTCTCAAAGTTGCGACCAGACGTGGTGGGTCGGTGAAATACATTCGTGCCGGTATACGAACAAGTTGTTCGCCAATTATTGGCACAGGTTTACTGAAAGTGGCGTGCAAACTAGCACGCAAATATATGTGTGCGAATGAGAAAGTAGTTGGCCCTATATTTATTACCCGAAATAAGGTGCATACAGGTAATTACAAATATACGTACTATTATGGGCACCATACACTATTTTACCACACAGTCCCCAAACCACGCCGCTTCAGACATTTGTCCCATTGCATCACTTAATTTTACATGCCCCTGGGGTAGAATTTGTCCGGCTGACTGTGGAACCGTGGTCGGACTGCTGTCATGGCATCATCGTTGCACGTGAATCACAGTCGTGCCAGGAACTTCTTCAGCGGACCGAAAACGTTGAAATCACTAGGGGCGATGTTCAGGTTGTATGGTGTGTGGTCTAGACTCCCCCAGTGAAATGACCGGAGCTTGTCGGTGGCTATGATTATCTCGTGTAGCCTCGCCTTGCCTTGTAGGATAACCGCGTTGTCCACATCGAGAATCCCTTGGAGTTTTTGCTTGTAGGCAGCCAGCAGGCGTGAAGGTGTAGAACAATAACTGTCAGCATTAATGGTTGCACTTGTGGCATCAAATGCGGCAGGAAAGTTCTTCCACCTATGCGATCCCAGATGACCGTTTACATCATTTTCCAAAGAGATGGCGCTGAACGATTTTTTTTGGTCACAGTCGAACTCGAGTGTTTCCGCGCCACGTACTGCTACTTCGATTCCGGCGGGAAATGCGGTACCCATGTTTCATCAACAATGCGGTCCAGGAAACTTTCACCCTTCTCGGCATACGCATGCATATTACTCAGTGAAACAATCATTCAATTTCCCTTCATCATGTCGTCCAACTGCTTAGGTGCCCGCCGACTTGAAAGGTTCCGGTACCCTAAGTCTCCGTGAACGATATCGTACACACTCCCATACAATATGACAAGCTCCCGGAAAAGGTCCTTGAGGTGTAGACGCCGATCCGCTTTCACCATTGCATCCATGCGGGAAATGTCGTCAGTCAGTGAGTCTCAAGTCTTCACGGTCTTTTGCGAGCTCACACCACCACCTCACATTTCTCAAAGGGAGACACTTTTCCCCATACGTGGGCGGCATTTCCTTTGGATTTTGATGGGCGTTCGTTCCTTGCTCCATAGAAAACGAATCACACTTCTTTGCTCGTACGCCGTGGACGTGGGAGGCACAACACCCATCTTAAACAACAGCAGCGCCGTGCCGCGAAGCTGGCGGCAGATAAGGCTGCGCCGGTCCAAGAAAGGTCCACAGCTGGGAATGTATATGTTGAATTCGCATTTGCAGCCGTAGTGTGGCAAAACAAATAGCGGCAAAGACTTATAGATTCGCCATCGTATCATCACAATTAGAATGAGCTACACGATGGACAGACCGATACGGCTTATTTACTTTACTTATATTGTGGATTGTCTTTGTGTCTTCACCACAGAACGAGTGCCAATGCAAATCATTTTGAGCAAGTCCGCGTAGTTCGCGAATGAATAAGAATTGTAAACAAGCCTTATAGATTTTTCATTTCCCGCAGGCCAAATTATAATGCACCACCTATAGTGCCCATGCTGCAGATACCACAGCTGAAGGTGGCTGCCTAGGCTGGGAGTTCACGAACGCTATTCGGGAGTCATCGAATTCCATGATGCCAAATCCTGTAAAGGTGGCATTTTATAATAATAATAATAATAATAATAATAATAATAATAATAATAATAATAATAATAATAATAATAATAATAATAATAATAATAATAATAATAATAATAATAATAATAATAATATTAATGCCCGTTGTGTCACGTGTAGTGTACTCCAAACTAGAGGCCGGCAGAAAAAGCTGTGTGAGGCAATCAGGCCGCAGCAGTCCACTTTGCCTATCACAGCCGGCATTATGGCGGAATTCGACAATACCTATAAAAAGCCCAACTTGTGGCTATGGCTGTGTAGCTGCCAGTGAACGCGCACATCCCGCTCAATTTGATCATTATGAGTGTGCTTTGGAGCAGACTGGCGCAGGTGGAAGCTTCGGTGCAGAATAGCGCAATAGCCACAGCTCTTCCATGGCTGTTTGCTAGCAGGTAAATGTCGTAAACAACGCGATAAGGAAGGACCAAAGAATCCCGATGTGATTTCGGAGGCACCTTAACGCTTGCCAGGCAGACCACCACCAATCCCGAAGCAGCGACTGAAATGGACACTGAAGCTAAGAGAAGGCCTCTTGTTTTCTCGAGGTGGCTCACTGCGATCGTCGCCCCGGCATTACTAACGGCGAAGGAGTCACCGCGCACCAATACGAGCCAGAATTTTATCGTGCGGGTAGCAAGCACGGAGAACATCGCAGTAGTCAGAACTCTGAGTGAACACATGGCGGCCAAGATACGAGACATCAGCCCTGTGCAGTGGCGCCAGAAAGCACACAGTGGCGACACACATGGTTCCACCGGTGAAATGGGCTCACGGAGACACATACGACATCTCACGGCAACAAGCGGAGATAGTGCGCGGGCTGTAGGCACACACAAGGCAAACCTTACAAGCGCGGATCTTAGGACCATGCGTGACCACTCTGACTACTTTCTAAGTAAGAACGGTACCAAGGTAGAAGGCGTTCCTTTATGAAATGAAAGGGGACGCGTGGCCTGTGCTCTGCGGAGGCTGCTTAGAGCTCCCGCAAGTGGCAGCATGGGCAAGCACGCCCGCTTGCGGCGTCATCTGTTGGCAGCCAGGATAACCAGTCATGGCCGACAGGCATACGCCTGCTAGAATTCCCTTTCATAAAGGACCACCCTGTACATCACCTTCCACGCTGCAAAGCGACACACGCTCAAAGTAAACGGCAAGTCTCAACAAGTAGGGCACGGGACCGACGTTTGATTGTCACCGGACAAGCGCAGGTTCGAAAGCTTCAGAGCAGCGGCACCCAGCGATGGGCACTTGTGCAAATTAAAGTGCTCGTTTTGCGTGGGCAATCACGCCACGGCGTCGAAGGAATGCCCAAATGGTGCCCGCACTGCCCTCGTTGCACAGGCCGCGCAAGAAGCAGGCGCACAACGAAAGCACCACAACGAAAGTGACGGAAGGTCGGCAACCGTGCAGGAGTCGCAGGCAGGGATTGCGATCTCGGAGGCGCTTCAGAAGCAGAGCCCGAAAGGTGGCACCGCAGCTGTGAGGGGGCAGAAGATCTAGGTCGAAGAACAGAATCACGTGAAACAGACGTTTGGAGACCCTGAGTCACTCGAGCTAGAAGCGACAACAGGTGAGCTGGGACGAAAGCTGCCTCCCGAACGCGCAGAAACAGACCTTCGCATTTCGCGTGCGATGCTCTAGGAATTGAGCTACTGCGGTGCCGTTTCCCCACCCACTTTCCTGGGCTTTTATGTTTCCTAGTAGAACAGTGGCAGTGTTAGCCAGCACCGCCGCTCAGCGACCTTGGCGGCGGATGTGGAACATCAGTTCTGCCACAGGCTTCACGAGAACATGACGCCTGCGTGACGCCTCGGTTAACCCCATTTCTTCTCGTTCATTACACAAAGAGGGTTTCGAATCCGGCAGCACTGATGCCTTCTGGTAGCACGTGTGGGTTTATTGACCAGTTGCTTTCACCCAAAAACATCACGTACTCGTGACGCCAGCGGCAGAAAGGTTGTTCCACATCCGCCGCCAGTGTTTGTGAGTGGTGGCGCTGGCTAACATACCCAGGGTAGTTCTAGTAGTAACACATAAGCACCCCAGAAAGTGTACGGAGAACGGTGCCGGGGTAGCTGAATTGATAGAGCAACGCACGCGTAATGCGAAGACGTGGGATCGTTCCACACCTGTGGCAAGTTGTTTTTTCCTCCACTTTCATTTCGATTAAGCTATCTAAAATGTAAACAAGGTTGTTGAATGACAAATTTTCATTAACATATTTGTCCTCAACTTGTTCATTTCATGGCCTTTACATTTTTCATAACAGTGGCATGCACTGCTTTGCTGATTTCGAACTGATTTAGTTCTAAGGATCGTGTGATATTTTCTTTACTTATTAAATAGACAAAAACATGGAAGCATTGATATCAGTTACGTTGAGCTCAATTTGTGGTACATACGAATATATCTTTTTATTAAAAAATACATATATTACTTGTTTTGACAGTGCGTAGCGTTCAAGAATTCGTTTGCAGCATCTTTGGCAATGGCAATGCAGTTATTATTCATGTATTCTCTCGGCAAATTGTTTAAGAGGAAGCTTTAGCTAGGGCCCAACTCCGACGCGGCCTATTCAAATAAATGTAAAACGCAGATACGCTTTTCTGAGATAACCCCTGGATCACTCTTAATAGAATTTGTTGAATTTGAGGAAGTTAACTTCTAGTATCTGTGGGAAACGCAAGTTCGATTTCGGGCCTCAATTTTGTTTAAAATATTTTGAAAAATCTGAAAGTGCGAAAAAAATAGAAGCGCGACATTTACGAACTAAAAGCTCTTCATCGAAAACAGATACCGAGGTTCTTTAAACGGCATCTATTATAAGAGCCAAAGCGGACAAATTGGGTATGTCAATTTGGATCTTAGGTGAATTGGTTACGTGGTGCACAAGGGTTCTGCAAAAGCCGTATTTCGGTAATGCTAAATTGTTTGAGATTCATTAGTAACATATCAATTTTGTCCGCTGTAGACGTACTATCAGATGCAATTCACAGAATTGTGATGTTATTTTTCATTGTTGAGTTAGAGTTTTAAACGTGATAGTTTCGTTTTCTGAAAATCTGAGATTTGTGCCAATTTGTAATAAAAAATTTACAACATAAATGCAAAACTATAAACCAGAAGAATGTAAAATTTAAGTTTTTTTTTAATGCAACAAACCTCATGAAATTTTGTGCAGTGGTTGCCGAGAAAAACTTTACCTGCTACATGTGTTTAGATAGGAGCAACCGAGAACCTCAGCAGTCATGGAGGCATTACGGAATCAGGGTGTAGATGAGCCATATGTAAAAATACTGGAAGATATCTATAGCGGCTTCACAGCCACCGTAGTCCTCCATAAAGCAAGCAACAAAATCCCAATAAAGAAAGGCGTCAGGCAGGGAGATACGATATCTCCAATGCTATTCACAGCGTGTTTACAGGAGGTATTCAGAGACCTGGATTGGGAAGAATTGGGGATAAAAGTTAATGGAGAATACCTTAGTAACTTGCGATTCGCTGATGATATTGCCTTGCTTAGTAACTCAGGGGACCAATTGCAATGGATGCTCACTGACCTGGAGAGGCAAAGCAGAAGAGTGGGTCTAAAAATTAATATGCAGAAAACTAAAGTAATGCTTAACAGTCTCGGGAGAGAACAGCAATTTACAATAGGCAGCGAGGCACTGGAAGTCGTAAGGGAATACATCTACTTAGGGCAGGTAGTGACGGCGGATCCGGATCATGAGACGGAAATAATCAGAAGAATAAGAATGGGCTGGAGTGCGTTTGGCAGGCAGTCCCAAATCATGAACAGCAGGTTGCCGTTATCTCTCAAGAGAAAAGTATATAATAGCTGTGTCTTACCAGTACTCACCTACGGGGCAGAAACCTGGAGGCTTACGAAAAGGGTTCTACTCAAATTGAGGACGACACAACGAGCTATGGAAAGAAGAATGATAGGTGTAACGTTAAGGGATAAGAAAAGAGCAGATTGGGTGAGAGAACAAACGCGAGTTAATGACATCTTAGCTGAAATCAAGAAAAAGAAATGGGCATGGGCAGGGCATGTAATGAGGAGGGAAGTTAACCGATGGTCATTAAGGGTTACGGACTGGATCCCAAGGGAAGGGAAGCGTAGCAGGGGCCGGCAGAAAGTTAGGTGGGCGGATGAGATTAAGAAGTTTCGAGGGACGGCATGGTCACAATTAGTACATGACCGGGGTTGTTGGAGAAGTATGGGAGAGGCCTTTGTCCTGCAGTGGGCGTAACCAGGCTGATGATGATGATGATGATGAACCGAGATAAAGCTCCCTCTTAAGGAGGAGGCCAAGCTGCAACGTGTCCCCCCCCCCCCCTGAACGAAATTTCTGGCTGCGCCACTGGATGCAGGCGAAAGCTGCCACTCTGCCTTGGCGCATCGAGTTGGGTGCAGCCAACTGCTGCAGAAGCGGCACCTCGCTCTCTCACCGTGGTCTTCGTGCGCGCGGGGTATAAATAAACAAGCGAGCGAGCCGGCTTATAAAATAGAACGTGCACACGTAGAAAACAGATCTAGGACGCAGTCGGGCGTCACCACCAGAAAGTTTAGGACGACAGAAAGCTGAGCTAGTTGGTAAGGATTAAGGAATGGTAAGGCGTTCAAGTTGTCCACTTTTCTACTCTTGTGTCTTGTCTGCACGCCTCACCTCTTTTTTGCATAACCACGAGAAAAGTGAGCGATGCTGTCTGCCCACAGTCCCCAGTGGTGTGCGCAATTATTCTTAGCAGAGTATATACGGGGAAGCGCGCACGCAATCGCGCGTTCACACACACACACACCCACACCACGCCCACGCGCTCACTCGCTATATATATATATATATATATATATATATATATATATATATATATATATATATATATATATATAGTCTCCTTGTTGACTAACCCGCACAAACAAGAACGCGCGCAGACAGCACCGTGCTGCAAAGAAGCGGCATCAGAGTGCAAAAAAAAGGGAGCAAGCAACTCAAACAAGAGTCAGAAGAATTAGGCCATGGTCGTTCGTCGGGCCATATACCCAATTCCTTTCGATAAACATAAGAGGGAAGTTCTCAACGAGAGTAAATCGGAGGCTTTTTGCAGTGCATTAAGAAGCTTTTCGTCAAGTTCTTTGAATGCGTTACTGGCTGTTAGGCGGTAGGGTTGTAGTAAAAATATCTCAATATATTGTGCCTACTTTGAGCAGACATCTGGGTGCCCTTCATATTCTATGTTCTGACCCATGCATTGATTACTTCCTTGGTCATGGACATGAGCTTGCCAAATGTTTCAGACGTCCAAAGGACCAAGTTTTGAACGCCCACGCTATCAACATATGCTTAAACGCAAACACTTCCGAAACACTTCCATTCATTGTTGGATCACGGGGTTCACCTGTGGTTCACCAGGTTGTTCACTTCGTTCTTGGTACACCAGATTCTCTTCGTTGATGGTTCATCAGGTTCGCCTGCATTTGTAACATTTGTAACAGCAACTAAAGTTCAGGCTCCAAAACTTACGCTTTGGACGACTGCACGAAACCAGCCTCGGTGGTGCAATGCCTATCGCGTCGCTATGCTGAGCTCGACGTGACGGATTTGACTCCGCCCGCCGCGGCCGCAATTCAATGGGGACGAAATGAAAAAGACGCTGCTGTACCTATGCATGAATGCACGTAAAAAATCGAGGTGGTCAAAATTATACCGGCGTCCCTCACTATGCAGTTGCCTCGTAGCCCGATTCTCATTATGACGCTTGAGTGTCGAGAATTAATTTTTTTTTGCGCTTGGAAATCTGCTACAGAGCGATAACACGTCGCACGTTTACGTTTTAGGCGTAACATGGCTTCGTTCGTATACGCTTTGCAATTTATGCTTATAATACGTGTCCTTATCCCCTTCGCCGCAAGGCTTTGTCAAATGGCGCTGACCACTGACGCTGACGCGTTATTATGTATGAGGTGGCCATCTTTACATTCACTTCTTTCTTTTCTGCCAGTGCATAACATGTAGTGCGTTATCTTGTTAAAGAGCCATGTGATTGCTTCAATTTAAATCTAGTGTTCTCTTCTTTCCATGCCCCATTTTAAAAACACTTCTTAGGCAATAAGTTATACCGAACTCTAACTTCTAGTAATAATAAAAACGGCTAATGGAAAACGTCTACGAATGGAGCTTGCCATAGCTCAAAGACGAGATGCTGCTGCCGCACGGTTGGCGAATGGTAATTTCCTAAGTTCTTTGGAATCGATGAAGAAAGTTCCGTGCGTGAGCGAAATCATAACGGCAGACCTTCGCAAACCTAAGTCTGTACAAGAAGGTTTGCTATTTCTTTCCTCACCTCAAAGTAAGCCCTTCAAAAGACCCATGAGAAAGGTCCTGCAAGTTAGCCCATTTATTGTAGCGCTTGAATATACCCGATGTCGCTTTCAAAAACCACGTTGTTTAGTTTCTGAAACCTCGCAGCAGTGCAAAAAGCCCAAATAACCTTAAATTTGGCAGGTCGCTATAACACAAAAAAATGTTTGCTTTTTTATAGCAGAACCGTCTGACAAATTATACATCAATATGCTTAGACATGACTGATGCTTCAGGGCAGACCTGCCATTCACAAAATGCCGCGTGCGCATGGCTCTATCACACAGAGACGCGCACACGCACGCAAGCGCACACACACGTGCACACACCGATACACACCTATACTACGCTTCGAGCCAGTCTTCTTGCACCGGCTTCGTTCGCGCTTGGATATAGTTGGATGTTTCTGCTACCGTAATTGTGCGCGACTGTTTTTTATACAGGGTCAGTATTGAAAGAAGCAAGTTTTAATTCTTAGAAACAAACACACTGTGGTATTCGGCTGCTTTTTTTTCAGATTCAGATTTATTCGTTCCAAAAAAAAAGAAGTAATTACATAAGAAATATACAGACGAGGGTCCCAAAGTGAAAGAACTGTAGTGCGACCCTCGGTTAATAATAACAACATTGATGGTGATATCAATAGTCAGCAAATTAGCGTATTATAAACAACATCTACAGATCAAATACATCATTATACATGTCATTTACAATCAAACACGAAAAAGCACGTTATAACAGAAAGTCGGAAAAAAGCATGGATGAAATACAACAAATGACATGTGAGATAAATGTCAGAGGTACACCGCTAGATCGTAGTTAAGTTATCGCAGTAAATGATGCTTAAGGTGATTTTTAAATATTGCAAGAGAAGTACAGGATTTTATGGTTGATGGTAATTCATTCCAAAGAGAAATTGCAGCGAAAGAAGATGTTTTTTTGCCGTAATTGGTATGAACCATGGGTAACAAGAAATTGTTGTTAGCCGCAAATCTGGTCATATTTTTATTCTGCAAAAGGTCAGTTGCAATGAACTGATACATAAGCTTATTATGAAGCAACTTGTGGAGTAAGACGAGTATGTTAAACTGGAACAAATTATTAATAGACAAGATATTATACGCGCGAAGTAACAAAGAGGCATTGGATTGCATGGAGCTAGAAGTGATAATGCGTATTGACTGATTTTGGATATGTTGAATTGATGATAAGTGACAAGCGTAAGTGTTGCCCCATGAAACAATGCCGTAATTAATGTGACTATGAATGAACGCATAATACAACGCTAGCAGAGCCTCACGAAAAAAAAAGGGCGAGCTTTAATTAATGCACGTATACCAAACGCAGTCTTGTGCTTGAGATGTTGGAAGTGAGAGCGAAATGTAAGGTTAGGGTCCAGATGTATGCCAAGAAAAGTGACATCGGTGCTAACGGGAATTGAATGACTTCCAAGCTTTACTTCAGGAATAGAAGTTAAGGCCCTTTGAGCACTTTTGAATAACATAAATTTAGTTTTTAAAGGATTAAGAACTAAGTAATTGTTGCTACACCATTTTATAATGTTACTTAATGCAATATTTAACTTAGAAGTAAGAGTAGTAACACATTTGTCAGATGAAACTATGGTTGTGTCATCTGCGTATAGAATGCAATGAACGCAGTTGGTGGAGTTAAGAGAATCCGGAAGATCATTAATATATAAAAGAAAAAGCAAAGGGCCCAGAACTGATCCCTGTGGTACACCTTGGTTAATACATTTTGTTACTGAGAAAGTATTTCCTGCATGTACTGTGTAAGGTCGGTCACGTAAATAGGTTTTTAAGAATGTTAGCGCAGGACCGGTTATACCATAAGAGTCAAGTTTATTAAACAGGGCTTGATGGTTAACCGTGTCATAAGCTTTACTGAAGTCTAAAAATACAGATCCGACTAAGTTTCCCGAGTCAATACATTTTTTTATGTAGTCAGTTAGAGATAGAACAGCTAGATTCGTGGAACTTCCTGGGCGGAAACCAAATTGATTGTTATTTAGCAATTTAAACTTTGTTAAGTAGTTATTAAGACGTTTAACAAATAATTTCTCAATGAGTTTACTAAGGCAGGAAAGAATTGCAATTGGTCGGTAATTATTAACTGTATGTTTGTCGCCTTTTTTAAAAACAGGAATAATCTTGGCATTTTTTAAAAATGAAGGGAATGCACCTTCTTTGAACATAAGGTTGATAATATTACAGAGCGTGTCGCAAACTAAATGCGCAATCAGTTTTAAATGCCTGACACAAATATTGTCTAAGCCAAGCCCTGCACTTTTTAGGTCAGCGATCATGGAGCACACTTCATTTGGTGTAGCTGGTAACAAGAAGAATGATTGTGTCGTACGGCTCAAAGTATTATGAAACTGCGCATGTACGTTGTTATTAGTGTAAACAGAAGAAAAGTAGTCCGAAAACGCGTTAGCAATTTCGTTGGGCTCAGAACGAGTGAGACCATTGTAATTTATTTTGGTTATAGAGGCATCAACAGACGATTTGTTTAGAAAAGAGTTCAATAACTGCCATTGCTTTTTGGGGTTGTCCTTATTCTGATCAAATTTATTTTCATAGTACTTTTTTGCCTGTTTAAGTAAAACATTCAGCAATTTACAGTACCTACTATAGCGTCTAGCTAGTCTAGTATTAAAGGGCTGACGTTTAGATTTTTTGTACATGTTTTCCTTCTTTCTTAAACTTTCCAGAAGACCGTCCGTCATCCATGGGTTGCACGGATATTTATACTTTTTCCCACATTTAACAGTGCGTGTGTTAGTTGAAACGGCCAATAAAAATGAAGTGCAGAATTTGTTTAGTGCTTCTTCGGGATTAGACATAGAATTAATTGGCGACCAATCAGTTTTACTGATGGCTTCAATAAAGGTATCTGCACTAAATACGGAAGTAAAGTAGCTATTATCGTTCTCATGTATTTCATTGTTAAATGTGAGAAAAACAGGAAAATGATCGGTTATGTCAGTATTAATAACCCCGGAGCAAGGCGGTGGTGATATGTTAGATAACATGTGATCAATAAGCGTACTGCTCCCACGAGAGGCTACCCTAGTTGGGCAGTCAATGAGTGATTCAAAACCGAATCCAGTAAAAGAATCTGTGTAAGTTGTGTACGAGGTAGCTTCAGTGCCAAGTAAGTTAATATTAATATCACCTACAATCACCACATCCTTATTTTCAAACGCTATCTTGGACAATACTGCATCAAGAGAAAGCAAGAAATCGTTAAGCGAAGATGACGGTGAGCGATAAATGCAACCAAAGATCAAGTTCTTATTGTTATTAAGGAATGACCGATCGACTTCAATCCACACAGACTCACAATGATTCACGTTAACTGCCAGATCAAATCTGCGAGCGTAGGTGACAGCTTGTGAAACGAAAATGGCGGCGCCACCATGACTGTTAGATTGACGATGACAATACTCCGGTTGATAAGATGGAAAACCGCTCATGTTGTTGTCGGAATCAGAAAGTCAAGTCTCCGATATGCAGATAAAGGTGAAGACATGGTGAAGTGAGGCAATGAAGTTATTAATTCCATCTATGTTCTTTCGAAGGCTACGAGCATTGAAGTGAATGAAAGATCGTTTTTTTTTGCGGTAAGACAAGATTTTACGTCAACAGGGTAGGGCAAGGCCATGGAAAAAAGGGAAAAAATATTTACAGTGAATTACGTGAAGATTCGAAGGTCGGCCTCAGTGAAAATGCGATAGACCCAGCTATCATCAGTTTTGCGGGCTTTTATCTGGCAGTTTTCTGTCCATAAGTATTTCCACTTATTTTCTTTTTTGAGTGCCAGCGCCTTCGAGAACATCTTCTTGTTATCAATGGTCAAGTGGTCATTTGCATAGACAGGCGTGCTAGTGCCACCTGTGAAACCAATGTGGTCAGTGCGAAGCCTAGCTCTTCTTGCCTTCCTGATGAACTCATTTTTCTTATCGCGTGAGCAGAAGCGAGCAATGATGCTCTTCTCATTTGATTTAGAGGCCACACGGTGAGCCGTGTCGATATCAGCGGGTAAGAGAGGGTACTCGATAGCATCGCCAATTCGCTTCAGGATGACTCCGCAGTCTTCACCCTGCGATGTAGGGATTCCCTTAATTTCCACATTATTCATTCACTCAAACAACTAATGTGTTGTTTTAAATCATTCTTTTTATGTTTGTTGTTCCTTTCGGGTATTTTTATTCGCAATACGTCACGAGGAGCCCCACGAGCATGTTCGCGCGAGCGAACGCTGTTGTCGCGCTGCGAAGCACAGACGGAATGCGCGGAGTGATAACTTTTCGTTGCCGAACTACTGGCGTAGCTTCCACAGCGTTGACCGCTATGCATGGAAAGGTGTATACGCAAGCGTGCGTGTACGCCTCCCCCCCCCCACCCTATAACACGCAGACAGACACACACACACACACAAACACACGTGTGCAGGAACAGCAACGCTCTAGAACAAATGCATGTAAGGTCGATTCCTCTGAGCTGCATTTTCTGACATAGTCCAGGAAGTGCTGGACTCGGCGATTCCTTTCGCACGTTCAACACGACGACGTCTGCGGGCCGTCATTCGTTACACTCTGCGCAGGATTTGTGCAGGTCGAGTTCATAGCTTTCCCTGCACTCGTCAGAAAGGTAGTGCGCATTTCATGCCGGAGGTGGCGGGCGCGTTCCGTAAGAGTAAGAAATGGCAATGAGCTGGAAAGAACTAGGTCGCCATCTGCAGTGAATCGACATTTGCTCGAATTCAATTGTAGAGTTCAGTTGCACACGCAGGCGAATCATGTGGCTGTTGAAGGCGGGTGCTTCTCAGGTTTTCAATACTCGGAACACCTTGAAGAGGGCGCGTGAGTAGCCCATCTCGCAACATACTTTGTGGCTCATGTATGGTATTATTTCTTCCTCAAACTGCAGCATAGCTTTGTAGACAGCCGGTGAGACAATATTTGTCCAAATTCCGGCTTTTATTCAAACATGACAAGCAACTCGCAGAGTTGACCTGCAAACAACTGCGAGGTGAACTTCTCCTAAGTAAATTGGTATAAGTTGAATTTGAAGTGAAAGTCCAGGTATTGTATATCACGGACAGCGCTTTGTACTCGCATGCCCGTCACAAACGTTTCAAGCTCGCCAGGCACATGGCCAGACCTACCAACGGTCCGGGGGCTGCCATAGATCATTCGCGAATGCAGAACCCCTGTGACTACAGTTACCTTCCAGCAAACACAACTCGGGTGATTCGTTGACGACGACAGAATTTTCAACAAATTCTTATATTTTGGGCGTCATACAGCTGCAAGCGCACATATTTATTATTGTGTACTCCAAAGCACAACTAAAATCTTACTCCCAGATTCATTGCCGTTGGTATTTTCGCTGTTGGCTTTGCAAGACACCACGCGGTCCTTGTTTTCGGTTTAGACATTCGGTTAAGAAAGCACACTTTAACGTAAACATTTGCGCCCAGTTGCTAGTAGATATGCATTATCCTCATGAAGGGCGACATTCTATGGACGGGTGAAGCTGATGACCAGGTGAGGGAGAAAAACTCTTGCGCATGGAGGAACTACGCACAGTTCCGTCCGTACCACGTGCCTTTGTGTGCCATGACAACCTGAAATAATAAAGGGCAAAAATTAGAGTAAGTAAAGAATAAAGGGCCAGAACTAGAAAAAACTCTTCTTTATGTATTGGCTCACTTTCCGCAAGGTCAATCAAAAAATTTGATTTTCGATGTAACCTCACGGAGTGGCGGTAGTCCTAGAGGTTTTGCCATCTGTGTTTGTCCGAAGTGTTTCGGAAACTTGTGACTCATACAGCTATCGCTTATGTTTATGTGTTAAGATTTGTGAGTGTCTCAAATACCGATTCTATTTGTCGCTCTTTTCTTATTCAGGCCGCAGTTTTTTTTTTCATTGTGAATGTGGCCAATGTTTACCGGCAGGCCTCAAGGGAGAGTTAAGAATATTGGAACCTTTCTCTAGCCGTTCCTAACCTTTCAACGGAAGTCAGGAAGCGTGTTGCCATATTTGATGCCAGTTTAGGCTTACTGGGTAACGAGGAATGCTTGATAACGTAGAAAACGAAAATATGTATTTAAAAAAGTTTTTTGTTAAATTGTGACCCAACACACTGCACTCTCGAGTTCCTAGTGTCTGAGAGCGCAGATCCTCGGATATTTTGCAGATTTCGCAGTGCTGAAGTGCAAAGCGAACTTTCTACTGAATTTATCATTTTTGCATTCGCTTTTTTTATACCTCGCTTAGCGAAGCCATACTTTTACGTTCGAAGAAATACACCCAATACATATTTAGCCACCAAATTTGCTTAAATAATTTTTTTTATTTATGGTCCTGAGAAGACATGACAGTTATATATCGTTGTGGGGCGAAGCCGCTAATGCAACCCAAGCTTTGTTAGATGCGCGTTCAAGACCCTCGAATCTTGCAAATGTAAGACATACCCTTGCTGACTATCTTCTTGGTATCTTCTGCGCGGTTATTTGCGAGTATCAATTCACATAAATTGGGTCAGCAGTTAATCTAAAGAAATGACAAGCATTGCTGCTGCAGATGTATATATTACCAAATGCAAGGAGTATTGAGACGATGTCATACTTAGAACGAAATCTTCCTTGTAATCTAAATCTGTAATCCTTGATAATTCCGTCTACTCTCAGAAGAGTCCTTTTCTTGCCGAAATTCGTCCATGGCTCTTTGATGACTGACCTGACCCCTTTAGAACAAAGCAAACGTGTCTTGATATTCAAAATGCGTGACGTTTACTGCAACCCGGACCTTGTATGTTATATAGCACTAATGCTGTCCTTTCAAATCTTGCTTTAAACGAGGGAGCGAGCGAATATCGGAAACAACACGGAAAACAAAGTACAGACCATGTCTGTGAGCCAACATATTTCAAATACTAAACAAGGGTGCGCCTTATCTCCTGAGATTTTGTTTGCACTACAACTACACATTTGACAACTTCCTAACGGCATGCGTGTACACTACAATTCGGTATCCTACCAGTCTCTAGATGCCCCCTTTCATAATAAATAATGAAGAAATTGAGAAATGAAGTATGTAACTGAAATATTTCTTTCTTTATACATAAATATACAGCCTATAACCCGCTTACAGCTAATAAATATTGTTTTCATTGCCATTATGTTTGCTATGCCTGCCTTGACACTGTTTGCTAGTATGTCGGTGCACCACGCTCATAGTTCCTAGATTACCAACGTGTTTACTTTAGTATTTCAAAACCACTACCTGCAAAGACAATAGGCCTTATCAGCGGTAAGCAAAGAAAAGTCCTTGAAAAAAGAGTATAGAAAGTAAACCTAAGCTAACTGGGAAATTATGCTTCTCATCCTTCTATATTTGTTTGGCCCAATGAAAAATCACGTCTCTCTCGCTTTAAATTAATGCCATCAAGGTAGAAGTTTCCATCGTTCTTGCAAGGTTATAATTGAAAAAGTTGTGCTCTTCTTTAAAAAAAACTGTAGACTGTGCCAATGTTTTGGCAGCAGTCCACGACACACACTTTATATATAACTAAGCGAGAAAAGCAAAAACAAATCTTTTAATTTCATGGTTTCTGCCAGGGTCCAGCCTTCATCAAGAGTGAGATTTCAGGCACCCAGAGCTCAATTTAGACATTTCCACTGTAAGAGTGAAGCAAACTTTAAAAAGGATGAATACATACGTACGTGTACAATAACTTAAAAAGTATGGAAAGCCTGGGTTGCCTATGAACCCAAACACGCGCATGTTCGCTGGCGTCACGAATACAGCGTCTAGTGTACCAACATGCGTAGACTAGTTGAAGTAAAAAAAGCGTATGTACCCTATGAAACAAACACGTGTAAATTCAGTGGTGTCCACTAGGCATGAGAAATATAAAATGGAAAGAAGCAGTCAGTGTAATGCATGGAATAAGTGTCGCATTTCAGCATAGAGCGTGCGAGGTGTAGTAGCTACAAGCAGAGCGCTTCTCTTGTTCATTATGGAACTGCAACGCGCACAAGAAACGGAACCCAAGGCAAAGGTAGTTCAGAAGCAGTACTTGTAGTACTTTTCAGTACTTGTAGAATTCGTTTCTCTTGTTCTTTGTTTAAAGTTAAAGAAACTTTTCTGAAATCACGAAGATGGTCAATGCTCGCGCACCCTGTTGTATGGCACCCATACTGTGACCACCACTTCAGCATTTAAAGAATGCCTTCGGAAAAACCTTAGTGACCTTATTAAACGAAAGTAGTATCCGTAATGTCGTTGCCAAGTCTATGCTGCCTCTAACCCTACCTCCGGCAGGTTTTGTCTTCTACAAAAATACATAAAAAATTATTCGTACCCATCCATTGTCTCTGAGATTGGAATCATACCAGAAAAAAAATTGAGTTACGTAGATGGCCTAATTAGAGGAATTCCACCTTGATTCGCTTCTCACATAAAATATGTCACTCACTTCCTTTTGGAACTAATGGACCTTTCCATTCCCGCAGGCAGCCTCTTAATGACTCTGCACATTGGATCCCTGTATACAAATATACCACACATGGATGGAATTCGCGTAGTTTTACGCTCGTTTTAAGAGTCATGGTTTGAAAAACCACTTCAATGTCGCACGCTTCACACCCTATTTAAATTGTTATTAGAGCTAAATTATTTCGGATTTAATTGAAAATACTTCGCATGCGTGAACGGAACAGAAATGGGCTCTAAAATAGGTCGCAGTTATGACAATGTCATCTTCATCATCATCAGCCTGGTTACGCCCACTGCAGGGCAAAGGCCTCTCCCATACTTCTCCAACAGCCCCGCTCATGTACCGATTGGGGCCATGCCGTGCCTGCAAACTTCTTAATCTCATCCGCCCACCTAATTTTCTGCCGCCCCCTGCTACGCTTCCCTTCCGTTGGGATCCAGTCCGTAACCCTTAATGACCATCGATTATCTTCCCTCCTCATTACATGTCCTGCCCATGCCCATTCCATTTCTTTTTCTTTATTTCAACTAAGATGTCATTAACTCGCCTTTGTTCCCTCACCCAATCTGCTCTTTTCTTATCACTTAACGTTACACCTATCATTCTTCTTTCCATAGCTCGTTGCATCGTCCTCAATTTGAGGAGAACCCTTTTCGTAAGCCTCCAGGTTTCTGCCCCGTATGTGAGTACTGGTAAGACACAGCTATTATATACTTTTCTCTTGAGGGATAATGGCAACCTGCTGTTCATGATCTGAGAATGCCTGCCAAATGCCAAATGTATTCGTGAGCATACTTTCTTGAGAGGTGCGCGCTAAAAACAGTGTTTTGAAAAAATGTTCATTGACGACACATTCCTAATCTGGTCCCACGGCGAGAAAGAATTCTAGAACGACAGACAGCTGAGCTACTTGGTAAGGATTCATTATGCCACAAAGAGATGAGGCGTGCAGACAGGACAGAAAATTAGAGAAGTGGACAACACGAACTCCAGGCATTCGTGTTGTCCACTTCTCTACTTTTGCGTCCTGTTTGCACGCCTCAACTCTTTGTTGCATAGAGAAAGAATTCTTGTAGTTTATTTCTAAGATTAATGCATTCCATCCAACCATCTTATTCTTCCATACATTTTCGGCTTCAGCAATCAACTTTCTGGATATCGGTGGAAGGACGCTTCACAACAAGCTTTTCACATCAGTTTCCAGAAAACCAACCGATAGACGCCAATACATACATTTTCACAGTATCCATATAAAACATCGTAAACAGTAATCGCGTACAGTCAATGCTTCATTTCAAGCAAATATGCACTAAAGAAGACTTTCTGTCGAACTGTGAAGTACTTCGTAAAGACTACGCCAACGGTACACTTCCTCTGCTTTGAGCGACGCGATTAAAAAAGCAGACAACCTGGATCGTCATGTGCTCATCAGCAGCAAACCAGTTCCCACCGATTCACAGGCTAACTTCATCCTTAGGTATTCACCATCAACTGCTAACATAAATAGCATCCACTGGAAACTATACGGAATGTCTACTATGCTTTACCCTTAAAGAGCAAGGAACTGCACCAAATTGATGCTGAACCTCCGCGGCTGGTATACAGACACAGCACCAACCTCTGATATGTTGTCACGTCCTCCGAAATCAACTCAGCTAACCTCGAAGGAAGCGCACAATTCGGAACACTTCGATGCACACTCTGCCCCGTGATGAGTACCGCTAATGTGGCCATGAGCACCGTGTCTATATTTTTCATTAAAACTCAGTGCTCTTTCACTCTGAAAAAGGATGACCAGCGAAGCTCCGCATGTGTTCCCCTTAATGGCGAACTGCGCCTCCTCCGCGGGTCGGCCCGGCATGGCATGATATTCACGACCGGCCCACGTAATGACGTTTTATTATAATAGGGCCGCGTCAATCACGGTCGCACTCGACGGCAGGAACGCAGATGGCGTCTGACGCGGACGTCGGAGGAGAAAGCTCGAGCATTGTATCGACACGCGAACACGATCCTGGGGGAACTAGCCCTTGACAGCTTCGCTTTAAATATCCAAGGGCATTACAACTGCGACACTTGGGTAACTCTTTATATCTCCTAGAAAGCACCATTTGCTCGCACAATACGTCGCACAAACGGAAACGCCTTTTAACCTACGTTTTAATAATCACAAATCACATGTAAAATCTATACAACATCTCCCCCTCTCCAAACGTGGGCGCACACTAGACCAATCTTTCAAAAAATTTAAGGCCACTATTCGTAAATCAAGATTCTCCACTTACTATGACAAAGAAGCTTGCCAGTCATTTCTAATACACCGCTTCAGCTCACTTTCTAGGGGAATATAATGAAAATATAGGTACGCTGACGTGCATGCACAACTAGCAAGAATGTTTCCAAGATTGCCATGTTTGGTGCAGCAATGAATATTCCTCCTGTCTGTTTTACGCATTGCTAAATGTTATATGTGGTACATAATATACAGCATGTTTATAAAGGTATATAAAGATTTCCCTATTATTCATTAGAGGTTCTTCATGCCCTTCTCTTACTTTGATGCTCATCACTTTGTTTCGTCGTATAAGATTTCATTGATTTTAGTTTTACATACGCGTAGACTTTGTATAAAAGTATTTCCGCGCAATAACCAAATATACCACCTGTGCGAAAAATCAAATAGAATCCAATTCGCGGAACTCGGAGGTTAGTGGAGGTCACAGTGTTGGTGTCATATAACCAGGTAGGGGGGCATCGACCGTCTTAGTAGTCTCACAAAAGTTGCAGTAACTTCAAACAAAGAAGAATAAAAACACTCTTGGGGTAGCTCCGACCCTTCGCATGCTGTATGCTAACAGGTGAACCCTCTCACCTGCATTCCGCCAGCTACATCTTTCCATTGTATAGTTCTCACGCCTTGTGGACGCAAAGCACTTAATGTACGCGTGTTTGTATTCATAAGGTACCTATTCTCTCTTTTGTTTCTCTTTTCCTTTTGTTATTTTCTTAATGAATGTAAGCGTGTTAGTAAAGATGACGCCACACGTTTTCTTTTAGATTCGCTATACTCTTTGAAAAAAAAAATGTATTATTGAGCACTGCTTCCCTGCAATCGCACCCTTGATGGAGGCTGCACCTCGGCCTCGCCGTAGAAGTTAGATGTCTGTTTTTGCTTTTCAACGTGCACCTGCACTTCCTTTATTATACGTGTAATGACTTAAAACAACTGCGCCCTCGCTTCGTGTAACGAACAGCGAGACAAAGCTCTTTGTCGGACTACAGTGTGTTTGTACTGAATACATTCACCAACTTGATAATAAATCGAAAAAGGTAAGCACATGTTGAAAATATAGAAAAATAGATAATTCCTGTAATCTTTCGGGTTTAAGCACAGCTCTCCTAATCTCGACGGGTGCTTGAGAGAAAGAGAAAGAACCAATCTTCTTGATTGCAAAGGAAGTAAGCGCTAATCACAATTTTCTGAGCATAATTACTATACTGAGTTATAATAACTACTATGTATAAGTTCAGTGCTTTGCACTGTTTTGATAATCAGGGCCAAGTACTACAATGTACATGGCCAAATAAAGTTATGTATAAATAAAGTTGTGCACCACATAACTTTATTTGGTCGAACCAAATAAAGTTATGCGAAAATGCGCAATAGAGATAGAAACATCATGAAAACGAATGTTAGAATGCAGTACAAAGAAGCGTAGTGCTACGAAGAAAACCGACAAATATTTCTGAGAACCCGTGAGTTTCCTTAGTAGCACCGGCTTTGTTCAAGTGAATTCCACGTTTTCGCATTAAGCGCTAGTCATGATTCTGATCCCAAGTGTCACCTCAACAAAAAAGCACGGCGAATTTACAACATGGACTTGCATGAAGATAACGGGGGTCTATTCCAGCAATATTTCATATTTCAATGCTACTATACCAGAATATTCATACCTAACGTGGCTTTGATGCCCGTTGTCATTGTTAAAACATTTGTGATGGTGAACATATTAAGCGACTGACAATAGCCCTGCCAGATAGCTTGAATTTCCTATCTTCCTTTTCATGTCTCGCACGGCGTGGTTCCTTCCATAAGAGCTGCTTGTACTGTGTCAGTTGCAATCCCAGAGGTTTGCTCTCAGTGTTCTCTTATAACCTTCTTCCCTTCCTTCTCTCCCCTTTTCCGCCTCTTGTGTGCATTGGTGCCTTTGCAGAGCAGCAGCCACGAAAGAACCGAGAAGCAAACGGAAGATATGAGGACGAACAAGAATCGCAGGTAAGGACCTGAAATAAAATAATTGCGAAGAAACCGTGACGAGCGGACATGGCCAACGTTGGGCGCACAACCATCAGGCGCAAGAAATGACTCTGGTAAACACGGATGCACTGTTCATTCACACTCAGACATTTCCTCTGCTTCCCTTCTCGCTGCTGGCAAGCACCTTGCTACTGGGGACCAAGAAATGCAATCTTCCCGTTTGGTCTGGTGTAAATTTCCTTGGCCGCCTGTCACTTTCTCCGTATATTGGACGCAACTGTGATATTCGCCGTCAGGTATTTCGGTTCACTATAGCAGCGCGCGAATCGTACATGGGGCGATGAAGTGGAGCAGGGGCATATATTGCATTTCTGGGTACCAGCTAGGAATGCAGTACAAAGAAGAACTAAATTGCTACCACGAAAGGTGATATGGTGTGTGGAGCATTCTTGTTCATAGCTTGCACTTCTTGTGGCACACACTCACGCCGCATTGAAGGAAGCGCTGGTGAATTTATGCTACAGACATATCTCTCACAAGTTGCTTTTCGCAATACACGTAATGACTCTGCGACTGCCGCCAACAGTGCTAAGCTAACAATCTTGCATTTACCGCAATTCTGATTTAGTCGATCTGCAAGCTATTGGTTGATCTGCCTTCTTTCTGGCAGATCACCAATATTATTGACCTCAGAACGACGTCTTCAAACATGCTAAAATTCAAAAATTAGTTTGTGCATTGGTGTTTACCTTTAAGTATACCGTACCAGCCGTAATATTTACTAAAATATGAATAATGAGCAGGAGTAGACCTTTCTTGACAAAGCGTGAAAGCTTCGTCGTTCTCTTCTTAGCGCACGTGGTGGTGGCATTCTCTCCCCTGTCAAAACTGACAATGACAATTTTACAACCCAATGACAACGACGGCAAGCCAACGATGGCATAATCACGACTGAATCACGACGGCATGATTACGACAAAAGAAACAAGGCATGACGTCGATCGATCGACGGGGGTGAAATGATGACGTGACAACAACGGGGTGAATAAACTGAAGTGATGACGCTATTGAAACGACAGCGTGGCCACATCGACATGATTACAATGACATGACGACGACGTCATGGCAAGAGTAGGATGCCGAAATTATAATGATAACGACGGAATGACCACGACGGCATCCCAACGATGGTGTGACAGCGAATGCATGACGATAACTGTATGAGGACGATGCAATGATAACGATGGCATGATAATGGCATTATGACAATGGAATAACGAGTATACGGTGACAATGGCTTGGAAACAGCTTAAGGAAGAAAGCTGTATGATGACGACGGCGTGACGGCAACTGCATGACGCGAGTCAGATGACAAGGTTTAAGTGAAGATGATGGCACGACGGTATTACGACGACGGTCTGACACTGGAGGCATGATAGCGAGTCACTGATGACGACGGCGTGAACAAGGGCGGCACAGTCCCTGTAGAGCGGCGAGAGCATGGTTAGAAGAAATAGAAAGAGTTAATTTTTTATTTATGTATTTATTTATACATACATACTGCAGCACAATAAACGGTATACGAGGAGGGGATTAGCAGAGGAAAATTATACAGAGAAAAGTACGATACAACGACAAGGGTGATGTGTAGAACCATTCATCCTATATCGCAGATCCAAAACTTCGAAGTGAGCATGGGCAAATAGACCCAGGTAAGGAATTCCAGTCTTCTACGGAGCTAGGGAAAAAGCGGAATTTGAACATACTAGCGTGGGAAAATTAGGGCATCAAGTTCAAGTTGTGATGTCTGCTGCTGTTATGATGTCTGCTGCCGATGGCTGCTGCACGAAATCTATGATGCTATGCGGCGACGGGAATAGAGCGAAGGTAAATTCAAGGAACGAAGTGCAGAAGAGGGTGAAAAGTCATGATAATAATGGTGACATAAATCTTACAGCTCTTTTCTGAATTGCTTCTAGCCTGCTAATCTCGCACTGCTTATAAGGGCACCAAACGACAGATGCGTAGTCAACAGCACGGTTGAGCGATTTATATAACAGTAACTTAGTATCTTTTGGAGAGTTGGATAGTGTACGACGTGACATGGCTAGACGTAAATTATCTAGTTTTTCAGTCCTTTGTTACAAATGCAATGAATGTAATTAGACCGTGACATGTGCGTAAAAATGACACCGAGATACTTGTACTCAGATACCCTGCACACAGCGCGGTTATTGAAGGAGTAATGAAAAAGAGAATAGATGGATAGATGGATGGACACAACTTTCTTGAACGTCCGGCAAGGTTTAACGTGACCCGGGCTCAGGTCTCCCACGGGTTAACGGCAAGGCCCTGCCTCAACGCCGCCTAAAGGGCTTGCTGGACTGCTCACGTCTGGATTCCGAGGTCTGAGCTCTGCAGAGCGGCGGCCCACCTCGACGACAGGGTCTCCGTTGTAAGTGCCATCGTTCTATAACTACATTGCACTCCCACAGCAAGTGTTTGAGTGTTGCTAGTCCTTCCTGGCCCAATTTGCACGTGTCGTCCTGATGCTTATCAGGGAAGATATGTTTCAGACGAAATGGATTAGGGAAGGTGTTCGTCTGGAGTTGTCTCCAGGCGACGACCTGCCTCCTGTTCAATTTGGGACTCGGCGGTGTGTATATCCTTCTGGCGTTCAAATATGCACTGGTTATGTCGTTGTATCTGGTGAGCCTGTCCCGTTCGCTTTCGTGCGAGAGGCGTTGGCCTGTTCACCACGGCGGGTCATGTCTCGCGCCGTCCGGTGTGCCGTCTCGTTTAGGTTCGGGAGCGCGTCACCTTCCATGGTAACGTGTGAAGGACACGATATTTACAGAACGACATAAGAACGGCTTTATCAAAGTTAATGCTCATTTGCCAGGTGTTGCACCAAGTGGAAAACCTAGAAAATGGCTCTTGGAAGCGGTAATGATCATTAGAAGAGTTAATAACTTCATACGAAACACAAGTATCAGCATAAAGAGGAATGTTAGCAGAGATATTAACAGCCCCCCCATATCATTATATATATATATATATATATATATATATATATATATATATATATATATATATATATATATGTATATATATATTAAAAGTAGTGACCCAAGAACGGAGCCTTGAGGCACTCCAGATGTCACCACATTAGCAGTAGATTCGGTCGAGCTATTACGAGACGAACTCGGAACGAAGTGAAAGAAAGCTTGAAGTCCACTTAACTAGTTGAGGATTATTTAGTACTGAGTTAAGTTTAGCAAGGAGTTTAGAATGTAATACTGTGTTGAATGCTTTAGAGAGGTCTATAAATATAGCGCCAACCTGGTTGCCGACATCAAGGTTATGGAAAATGCCATGCGTAAACTCAACAAACTGCGTTGTCGTACCAAAACCTCGCCTAAACCCATGCTGTATATTAGATAGCAGTGAGATTCCAGGAAAAGCACAAGGTGTTTGTGACTGATACGTTCTAAGATTTTGCATGGCTGTGATGTTCTTGAAATCCGTCTGTAGTTTGATAAGGACTGCTTGTCACCGGATTTATAAAGAGGAAGCACTTTAGCTAACTTCTATCAGAAAGAAACAGGGGTAGACGATGAAGATTTGTTTGTATATGGCCGTTATATACCTTGATGACCACAAGGAATACCGAACCATGAATGCGTTTTGTATCCCGTCCGGACCAATGCATTTCTTGGCATCCAAGTTTAGTACGAGATCAAGAACGCCTTCCTTGTTTGTGTCAATGACAGTGATTCCTTCAGAACAAACTATATTGTTGTGAGAAGGAATCAATTTGTTATCCGGTACGAAAATGGACTGAAATACTTGTTGAAATCATCCGATATTACTGACGGACCACTGATGACGTTATTGTCAATGTTGAATGAAGTGGATGAAGCATCACGAGCTAAAATAGAAGACCAAAATTTACGAGGGTTAGTTCTTCACAGATGAGGCAGTCGAACGCGGAAAAAGAAACCTTCTGCCGCTTGCATTTTCAAATTAGGTTCATTTTTTGCGTTGTGAAACCTGCCCAGGGTTATGGGATTAAAAATTAAATTAGGGGGTTTTACGTGCCAAAACCACTTCCTGATTATGAGGCACGCCATCGTGGGGGACTTCAGAAATTTGGACCACTTAAGATTCTTTAACGTACTCCTAAATATACGTACACGGGGGATGTCGCATTTACCCTCCATAGAAATCTGGCTGCTGTGGTCGGGATTTGATCCCGCGACCTCGTACTTAGCAGCTCAACGCCATAGCTACTAAGCAACCACGGCGGCTGGTTATGGGATCGTTGGTTAGTTTAGAATGCCTAAGCCTATGGACCCGACGAGATAAATGAAAGATGTCGCGATTTATGCAGGGAAGGTTAGCGTTACTTTTCTTAGTTTTTACGGGCACATATCGTTGAACACATGACTTGAAAAGACCCTGAAAATAATTACTAAGACAATTTACACCCTGTCTGCCTGACAAAGAGCAAAAGTATCGAAATGATCAGCTAAATGTCAGTAATGCAATCATCGTCCACACGAGTGAAGTCAGGGAAACTAGTAAACGTATACGATGATTTGTAGATTGGACAAGAAAGCGATAACAAATCACCTTTACGATCTCAGAGTCCGTCAATTACTTCGCAACAGAAGTCATTCTTCGCTAGATGAGCGCTTAAGAATACCAAGTCGAGAATGGGAGTTAACCTAGTTGCACTATAAACAACTTGAGTGAGCCTAAAAGACAAGGGCATATTAACTAATTGATTGCAAATTGTAACACTATAGAGAAGCCAACTTGTATTAATAAAGAAGCACTGAATGATCTTACACTGATGCTGGATGTTCGAAGCGCGATGTTCAGTAATTTCGCAGTACAAGGTCGAGCATTAGAAGAGAAACTGAAGAGCAGGGTGCTTTCTTATGAATTTTTTTTACAAAAGAAATGTCGTGCGCTAGCTTGGTGTGACGTCACAGATAGCTGCATTTTTTGTCGTATTTAGGTCATTGTGGTTTAATAAATGTTCTTGATACTTGCCCAGTTGAGTTGTTGGCTCTTAAAATATATTCAGTCGATCCTACTAGGCCCGTGTAGATGCGGACGTAAACAATGACGTCACGGTGATCTATAGCAGGAAATTGTAGGCGATGTCGCCATCTGTCTCGGTTATTTTTGCGGCTTTTCTAGCCTATCAACTTACTTCTTACAGTAACAGCATATTTATTGCGGCTGTAACAGAGTATTTTGCAAGTACAACTAAATTTTTTGTCGCTTTATAAGACGGGTGGCGATGTTGCGGGCAAAAAATTGCAGCATTTATAACTGAAAACTCTTTCCGTTGCTCGCTGGACTTTCTGTTACGGCACTGTTGGTAAACGCCTACTCGGTGCTGGTCGGCTCAGCTGCTCGAGAACAATAGTCTTTTGAGAAGAATAAAATAAACTGTATTCAGTGAGACTCTCGAGGTCACAATAACCACAACGACCCGATGCCAACGTCATTCCATTCTCGTATATTTCTGGAAAATAAAGAAACATTTAAGCAGATGTGTCCCTGAAAGGTAAGGACAGAGAGTTGCATTAGATTAAACCCGATCACCTTTGTGTGTAGTAGTGGCGCTCCCCAGCATAGGTCGGTAGAAACAACAGTATTGAATCAGACATACTCATAAATAATATTTCGTGCTTAGAGCTTCTCTCGGAGAAGGGGGGGGCGGGTTTAAGCACACCAGAATTCACCAAAGCCACACTCATTCGTACTCAGACTCACAAATTCTATTTAGCTACGCCTCACTCGGACCCAGACTAACCAAGATTACACCCAGCAGTGCTCGCTCGGACTCAGCCTCACGAAAATTCTACTCAGCCGTACTTACTGGGACTCAGACTGGCGGGTTGGCCTGAGTCTGGATGAGTGGGCTTGTGAATGAGATTCCCAACCGATGTCCCCCGTGTACGAATCGGCAAAAGAGCGATATTCCTTGCCCCTCTTTTCTATCTTCATCTCGTCCCATTTGAGCTTAAACACTTCAGAATTCACTAGAGAAAAGGGAGGACACAGGGAAAATCTACGTCTCTAAGACAGGCCTCACCTAAGTAAACACATTGAGCCGCTGGTTAAAGACCGACACGATGACCAGTGACTTAAAGATCCCATTTGTTATACGCAGTTTCTTTTTCGGCTGTACGTAATCTGAGTCGGCGAAAGAAATGTGAAGATCCAACCAACTGTGAGAATCTATGTTACTCAAAGCTGTTTGCAGGTACCCACCTATACAGTATTGTTTATGGTTGCACAAGAAGACACCATGTGTGCCAACGTGTTCTTTTAAATTGAATAGTTATGTTTGGGGTTCGCGAGCGTACGTGTGTGTGAAAAGAACCAAGTTGCAGAAGATCGTATGACGGCTACGGACTCTAAAACACCGGCTGTTTGACGCCAGCCATAATTGACGCGATTGTTCTATTCTACACAGGTAATGAACGCGCGTAAGATAGAGAAAGATGGATCGTCACGTCATCAGCCACTATACTTTGTTTCAGGCATCAGGTGCAACCCCTTGGCGGTTAGAGAGACTTTTTGCTGCGGCTGCATTCACATTTTAGCAATAGTTTGAGGTATTTTTACCACAACTCAGCATGACTCCATAATAGGTTACGCTGTAAAATAGTTTCGCAAATAGGCGCTACGCTTCGTGGTGGTGTCGCCGCGGCAGGTGTCCGTCGCACTTATTGCCGGGCTTGAGAAAAGCATTCGCACTTCCCACCAGGATCGAACCCCGGCCCCCGGCGTGGGAGTACACGACTCTACCACTTAGCCACGCCAGTCCTTCTTTTTTCATCATCATCATTTTATTTCATCATCATCACTTTGTTGCATGGAATGCTGGGTAGTGTCTTTTGAAAATTTTTGCATTGAGTTTGAACACACATGAACAAATGCACACATTCTACGCAGTCCGGTGAAAGTTCGAAATTCGGGCAAACAAACACAAGCGTCCAGACGTGAAATCATTGCAGGGACGGGATCAAAGGTAGCAACCACATTGGGCACTTGAGCAGCCTCTTCTCGAAAGACAGATTTTGTCGATCAAGGTGGCTCAGCATATCTGCCGATCGTTCGGCTTCTCCATAGTGAATAAAGTCCTAATACCATCAACATATCGTATCGTGCATTACTAGCTGTCTTTTTGAAAGGAAGGAGCCGGATGCTATAGGACGTGAGAGGAAGGCGTTTTTTTATAGTTCTTTATGAAATTCTCCATGGCTCCTAGCTTCTTGAGGAAAAATGCCCTATACACGCCTCCTGCTCACCAGGAGAAACGCGATGTGACACCGCGTAGCGTCTATACGTGCACACTTGGCGCTGCAGTTGCATAATATTGCACCTGGTGAAACGTCATGTAGCAATTGCACGGGTAGGTTTACAAGGTTAACACGCTCCATTTCATTATGGCGGAATAAAGTTGTTTCTCCCTCTTGGTCTTTCTACAAGAATTGGAAGTCTTGGGAAAAAATAAGAATAAGGAGATGTAAAAAAATCCTAGAATGAAAAACATCGGAAACATGAATGAAAAAAGGTATGGGATACATGACGAAATCAAGCAGGTTAGGTCCCTGCTTATCACTGCCCGTTTCAAAGCAGATGCCAAAAAATTATAAAATAAATCGTAAGCACCATTATCATCATGAGTCGCTTCGCATCGGGCCACTTCTCACGCGATGTGAAATACGCGCTGCGTAGCGTCGATACGTGCCCACTTCGCATTGCATTTGCAGAATATTATAGCAGGTGGCACGCCATGTAGCACTTTATAGGCAGCGGTACAAGGCCAATGGCGAAGGCTTCAGCAAGAAAAGGAAAATTAAGGAGATGCATTCAAAAATGCTGGAATGAAAGACATTTATTGCACACCTGAATAAATCAAGCAGGCTAGTTACTGTTTTTCATCTTCGCGATTCAAAGGTCAAAAGTGGACCTGCGCGCAGCCTGGCGTCGATACGTGCAAATTTGGCATAGCTGTTTTGGTATTCCACCAAGTGTCCCGACATTTAACAGTTGCGTGCAGCAGTTGCATATAGCAGTTATATGTAGCACTTGCATGTTCCATGTGGCTGGGCCTGGTCAACTAAAGCATGCTAGGTGACTATTTGTCGCTGCCTTGTTTGAAAGCGGATGGAAATAAATGATCGTCGTCATCGTCGTTGTCGTCATCATCATCATCAGAAGCAGCATGGCATTGTACCACAAGGTCAAGGGAGGTGACATGTACGCCACGTAGTCTCTCGATACATTTGTTTACTCTTGGGTTCACGTTACGCCGCCTTCTCGCAAGGTACGAACCCTAAAGTGCGTGCTGCCCAAAATTGAGCTCCTATGGAGGCGCTCCTCCAGCATACGCTGTGACTCTGCTGAGTGTGCCGCGCTGGCAATCGACTTCTTTATATAGGATCAGCATAGGCTCATATTATCTTTAATATTTACAGAAAAAAAACTAACTATGGTATACGCGGTTGCTAATGCATAGTGATAGATACATAAGCCTTTCGTTGCTGTTGTTTCTGTTTATTTTCAATTTGAAGCCATCATGGTAGCCTCACGTGCAAGATCACGAGAGCAAACACCATTGCCACGCAGTAAAGCATGGAGGCAACGCGCAGCGAAGCTGCAGTCTTATCAACACGCGAGGATCATATTAAACAGATAGTTGGCGTTGGGGTGATATGTACACCCGCTTGTTGCCCAATTCTCCAATGTGGGTGTGTGCCTTAGTATGAAAATCTCAACCATCATCAACACGCGGGCACTCCTCATGAGCGATACCCCGTTGTACTTGTTTGTCATGGTAAGGTAATCATAACCATCATTGTCACGTGGACACGCTCTGGGCCGATACCCGTTTGTGGGTATATGCCATACTGTGAAAAATCATCATCCTCAGATTCCACATGCGGCACACACTGCTTGTCTGATCCCCCATTGTGGGTATGTGTCACAGTATGGAAATAATAATAACCATCGCCATCATCATCAACACGCTGCCATCATCTCTAAGAGGCTTGTTGGCGATCACGCGATATCTACCGTCAGCGTCTTGACGAAACGCCTATAGGGAAAATGTGTAATACTACATATGAAGATAATCTGAAAAAAAGATAGTTGATTGAGGAAAATTTTAAACTACGCAAGGAAGACCGCACATGAACAGAAACAGAGCGCACACAAAGCACGGACGGATTCCTGGATTTGTTATAAATTCTGCTGAATCTATGAGCCGACTAGCCCAACAACATTCTTTAACTACTTGGTGTTATCACGAGAGAAGTATACAAGTGATTGTGTCCTAATAGTTGGAGTATTCGGCTTCTTTTTCTAACGTTACGCCTGAACATGATGTATGTGGCTGTAATAGCATGAACTTGGACCATTCTTTGCCTTCAATGGGCTATCCTTATGTGTTTCGAGCAGCCGACTCAACGCGAATTGAAGCACCAAGCTTAAACGCAACAGCCTGAACATGCCAGGCATCGATGCTGGCTAGCCAGACTGCGAGATTTCGGCACTAGCGCCACACTCGGCATATCGAGATTTCTAGTGTGTTTAGAAAAAGTTTACTTCGCCAAGAGACGATAGGAGCACTGAGTCACAATTACGGCACAATTACACCAGCACGATAACACAAAAAACGAAGCGCGGCCCGTATTCAAAGTAGTGTCTGAGTCCTCCCTCGCCAAGAGATAATCACATTTACCCACGGAAAGGCACAGTTACACTTAAACTGAATGACACATGTATAAAATGATGTTCCATATATACAGATTTCTAGTATGTGGCTTCTGCCTGGGTCCATATCGACACTGAGCAACACAAGAAAACAAAGCTAGCCGAAACCTGTGGAACACTGAATATGTGTCGATCTTTCCTCCATATATTGACACTGATTCAGCATATAGTGGTAGGCTTTAAAATGAACTTTAAGATCTGGCACAACTTTCATGGTTAATAGCAGTCAATATTCAATAATTTAGGCCGTAATATTTTTGCCCAATTCGAGGGAATAACTTTCGGTTGTCGAAAGGAGCGTTCATTCCTCCGATTAGCACACTCCTATGGCGAGTCGAATTAGTCTACGGGGTTGAGACTAAATTTAGCCCCCAGACGTACGAAGATTGGGCTCGTTGGTCGAGTCCTTATTCAAGTTGCTCATCTGGTCTGGAAGGGCTTCAACCATAATTTTTCAGCAGCGACCCAACTGTTGCTGGCTCCTCCTATGTTATGAAACTAATGACGAAGTCTACACTGCCTCTAAGTTATCATACTGATAATTTGCCCGCCTTGTTTAAGTCAAACTTGTTAACTACAATTTTGCTTCTTCGTGTCCTAATGCATCAGTATGAATCAGCAATACAAAGGTGCATTGAAGGTCAGCGGGTACATTCATTTTCGCAAACAGTGGTTTTGAAATCTCTGTCATACGTATGCAACGTCTGCGCTTGGCATATTGTGCTTTTGAGAATTTTCATGGGGCGCTAAGTTGTATGCTGTCATAAATAATTTATCACATGAAGAGTAGATACTGTAGCTCTCAAGCTGTAGTTATTAAGAAATTGATGTGCGGCAATAATTTCACGGAGTATCTGTGATCGAGTATGACGAGAAGGCGCGTATTTCAATGAAACAGGTGGTCGCATTTGTGTTAATTCGGTTTCCTAAATGAGCAGTATATTGGGAAAATAGCGCGGCACGGCCGGCGGATCGAAATTGAGAGAACACGAGCGTTTTGGAGGAAGCACCCCGTGGATGAACGTGTATGTTTATTTTTTAAGAAGTCCTATAGCCCTCCGGTGAATATTTAGCTCCTTGACAAACCTACAATTCACTGTTTCGATTGCGAAGGATTTTCCTGAGTCTCCGAAAAGATTGTCTTCTCCTGCTTAATGAAAGTTGATTCCGAGACTATGTCAAAATAACCTTCCTTCGTAGTTCCGCGAGACCGAGCTAACGGCACATTTCGCTGACTGTTCAAATTCCAGCGAAATATTCACAAAGTCTCATGAACTCCATTAGTAATACTGGTTATCATTGCCAGATACTCAAAGACACAATGTAAGATGTTTCTGCTTGGACATACTGACCATAATTCATTGCGAGTTCGTGGAAACAAAACCGGAGACGCGTACAGGCAGTCATTAAAATGGTGATCCCGAGCTTACCAGATTTTAGCGATTTGTTACGTTGCCACGTATACATACTGTCCTTGCTTTTTTCATGTTTTCTTCCATAGCTGCAAAGTACACAGAACGGCAAGCGTTTCCTGACAAGAAGCAGGCAACCGGGGTATGCGATCATTATTTTGACTATACAGTGCAAGCGTGTGGGTGGACGTTATCTGTAATCTCCTTTGCGCCTATATACTTTCCTATTTTGTTTATTCGGTGTCTCAGGGAAAATATAATCACGATCAATTAGGACTACGCTGCACAGCTTCATCTCCGCATGCGCTGCACTTTGCTTCTTTTATTTGCACAGCGCCTCCTTTGTTTATGTTTACACTTTCTTGGTTTATCATTATTTTCGTTTTTTTTCCAACGCAGCAATCGATACCTGTGTTTCGGGCTTTATTGAATCACACTAAGCTAGGAGTCCTAAAAAATATCTGCGGTACGCAACAGCGACTTACTCCATAATTTGATTTCCAGTTCACATAAATAGACGCCACAGGCAAATATAACAGACAGTAAATATCTAACGAGCAGTGGAAAAAGTTATCGCCTTTATATGGCTGCCTCAAGCTCACATTGGTGTTGATGTTTACCGGTTTGTAAGTTTCTAGCCGGTGGGCTGCAAAACTTCAAGTCCCGCCTTACGACTGTCTAGCGTTTTCTTCAGTCGTGCCTCACGTGGTTCAACAAGTTGGTGTTAAAAACGTTACCTTCCATATACGGCCACATAAGACGAGTAATATATATGCGTGAGAAACTGTAATAGCAGAAACTGTAATAAACATCGCGGTGGCTTAGCGGCTATGGTGTTGCGTTGCCAAGCCCGAGGTCGCTAGATGAAATCCGGGGTGCAGCGACCGCACTTTGGTGGGGGCGAAATGCAAAAAAGCCCGTGTACCGTGGATTGAGGGCTCGTTAATGAACACCAGGTGGCCCAAATTAATCCGGAGTTCCCCACTACGGCATGCATAATAATCAGATCATGGATTAGGCGCGTAAAACCGCCTGAATGCAATTAAGGGATCTTTAATCTTCTTGTGTGCTACAAGCACAAAAGATGAGTGAGCCATAGCACAATATCCACGAAAAAAGGTAAGGTTTGCCCGACCCATTTTCTAGTTTTGTGCCACACATGTTGTTAGAGCGATATGAACCTCAAGCAATTCTTATGTGACTGAAGCCGACAGTAACTTAGACAATACTGTGTTTAGCCGTCGCGTAGTCAAGTGTGGTATGGTTTCAATAGTGAGCGTAAACAATGCAAGCCACCAAAGACCTGGAGCCACGATTTTGTAGCGGTTGTTTTCCCGGTGTCTTTGCCCGATTGTTAAACGCTCCGTCCCGGGCGGAGCTTCTAACGCGGCTACTCACGAAAGAGGGAAGTGCCGAAAGGCATTAGCCTCGGGAAAGGCATCGCTGTAAAATACCGGCCTGGAGTGTGTACGACACAACAAAGAATTCGGTGGTTCTCATCTCACGATGAAGGTCGACAGTAATGCGTTTTGCATTGAATAAATATAGCGACACAACTTATTGCCACTGTCCAAACGAGCTGTGTATGAGGCGTGAACTTCAGCGGGATTCCGCTTCCGTGCATCCTTAAGATCGCTTGGTGCCATCTTGCACCGCCGCAGCGCATCCTAGGTGTGGCTTCCAGCATGCATGACCTGTCGGACCGTGCGTACTGAGAAACGGCTTACCGACAATCGGGCTCAACTCTCGCGTTTGTTTCTAAATACGCTGCGCCATCTAGTGGAACGGCCGAGAAGCCCGTGTGCGGCCTGCGTAACTAAGAAGTTGGCGCACCGGTTGCTCAGCACGCTGAGAATTGTCAGCTCGCATAGTAACTGGCGCGTGCTCCACTGCCTTCGTGGCACTGATCAGTGAAGAGTTTGCAAGGAAGGCGTTCATTTAAAACCACGCATACCCAGTGCATTTGTAGTGTAGCCTGGCAATTCGTCCGGTTGCTGTCCTGGAGGAACACATTTCACTCAGCATCAGAGAAATTTAAGGGATCTTGTACGTTGTTCTTGAAAGGCACATTTTCAGAGGCACATACCTAGTTATCCAAGTTGGTGTCGAATACATTCATTGAAAAGTGGTACGCACATAACGTCACATGCCTAGTGACCCAAGTTTGTCTCGAAGAGCTTAATTGAAGACCAGCACATACCGAGTGGCTTATACCCAGTGCTCCAAGTCGGCGTCAAGTAGTACTTTTTTTAAACAGCTTCGCCTATCATTCCCACATCTACAGTGACCCATGTCGGCGTGAAAGAGGTTCGTTTGGAAAATTACTTTCTTGGTAATGTTGTTCATATTTCTACACTCTAAACAACAGTGCAAGGTGCCATCATTCTCTGTGACTAATATAACCAGTGAAGCCCAGTAACTTGTCAAAGGTGGGAAGATGTCGTCTTTAACTATCTGGTGAACATTGTGATTTAGAGTCGTGATTTTTTGTAACACCTCATAGGCATTTTGGCGCACAGGTGTTTTGTGGGTGTGGTTATAATTAGATGCTTGCAAGGGCGTCTGGCTTATCATGGTCGTCGCAGCAAGACTATCTCGAAACGAAACCGGGTTATTTAGAACGCTTTCTTGTGGGGCTGATGGTAGGTTCGGTCTAACATTGACAGTACTAGCTAACGCTTTTGCAGTATTGTCGGACGACGAAAGAGTAGTTAACGCTGAGGAGCTCCGGACATCGGCAATTTCATCAAAGTATACGAAAGCGGTGCGCTCAGTGATATGGCGATATTCTTCAACGAAGTTCGTGCATAGCAGATGGGCTTGTCTTTTTCTGAGCTAAACAACTCCTTCGGCGGCACAGAGTTGTTGTTAAAGAAAATAGGACAAATTCGCTTCAAAATTTACAGCTTTAGGGGCGTCTTGCCCATTTGCTACCTTAGCAAAAGGCTGCTCCGAGGTTGCAATGCTACATACTCGTCGGATACGCGTAGCGCTGTGTTGGAGAATTGCATGGTGTCAGGTTCAGAATAATTATGGCTGAAACGACACCAGCAAGTCATGAAGGTTGACATTTGCGCAGTGTTTGCGAGGAAACTGCATGTCGATAATTATTGGCCATGAACACTACATACTTGTACATGGAAAGATGCCTAGAACGTCCGTCAACACACACATTTGAATTTGTATTGTGCACATTCCAGGTGGCGTTACCAGATGGCCTCCTACGGTAAGCAACTGGTGCCCTTGCTAGGCGATGTCGTAAGTTTTTATATTTCAGATACAAGTACACCGCTCATACCTAAGGAAACAGCACCGGTGTCAAAGAGAGCAATAAGAGCGTTTTTCTCAAAAAAAAAGAAACCTTACTTCTATGGGAGAAGAGCCGAAAAGTTAAACTGCCGCTGTCGGATCGTCGTAATCTCTTTCGTAGTTTGATGAACAACGGTGGTACACCCCGCTCCCCCCCCCCAAGACGTCCAACTCACTAGAAGTCGCCGTTTCTAGTTTCATCTATGGGATCTCGGGGAGCTTCTCCGCACAGTAGCGTAAGATTGCGAAGTTAGATGACATGGACCACTGAGGGGATGCTGACCAGCACTGCCGTGACTGGAAAGTCGACGATACTTCGATTTCACCTGGACACCTACTGTACGGTACGTCAGGGTTAAAACCGCCTATAGACCCTTTTATTGTGAGCGCCGCCATTTTGCAATCGCAACGCGGTCTATCGTACGGCACCATGCTGGTATGTGGGATCGCGCTGGAAGGTGCACGGCGAACGTGCTGCTGAGGACGAGACAATGACCAATATTCTATTTATTAGTAGGAGTATGGTAACATTGGGCGCTGAACGAAGATAAACAGTTTATTTCCTTTTTCGTTAAATCTATACATTGGATTTAGTTTAGCAGTTGACTATTGCAATCATTTACATGTTTCGCATGCATTTTAGTAGGAAGACTGAGAGCTAAGAATTTCTTTCAGCGCAGTGACCTTACTTTTTTACTGTCTTGCCTTTACACCATTTTCTTGTGTTGACTTCTGCACACGATATTTTTCAGGCACCCACTTTATATAAAGCAAGAAGGAAGCTGCAAGGAAACAAGGATAATAAGGAGCCAGCCCAGTACGACTCCATATTGTGCAGAGGAGCGCACTCCAAAGAATCAAAGTACATCGCCATGCAGTTTGAACGAGAAAACTAGTATGTGGGTACATGGGTGTACTAATTGACTAAATGTTACCAATAATTCAAAATACAGTACGTCACACCAAGATGAAAATTCTCACATGCTCTATAGGCAGTCATCTTAACGTGGTATTCTTTTGTAATGTCCATGATGGGAACGTCAATATTAAGTATCTTTCTGGAGACAAACACATAGGAGCAAGTCTCATTGAAAAGTTAGAAATGGGTTTTAACGAAAAGCAAATTATTTTTGTTAGAAGTGAGTGCTTTTTGTCTTGTCTCTCATTATATCCTATAAAATAACAAAATTATGCGGTTTTACGTGCCAAAACCACTGCCTTATTATGAGGCACGCCGCAATATATCCATGTGACAAAAGAACGAGGTTAAAAAAACATTAAATTTCTGGATTATAAATAGAGTGCACAGTGAGGCACTGTGTCTGCTTACCAGAGACATATATATTTCTTTTGGGACGAAGAGTCTGTGGAGGGGATTTTTCTTACTCTAGCTTACCTTACACACTTAAGTGGGAAAGAAGCTTTGAATTCAGGTAGTTGGTTACTTGTGCAAGTATATGTACAAATAACCAACTACCATGCAAAATCCACTTGCAAAATCCACATGCATGGAAGGGAAATGAAAAGAGTATTGCTTTTCGAAAGTTATTATTTTCTTTGTCTTGTTGTACATTGCCCTGCCTTTACTTATATTTATGTAGCCTTTCAGGCATCATATTCATCACACCTGATTTTTGCTTCACATCTGAAGCGATGCTATACTTAAGTTAGATTGCATCTTTAACGAGTCACAATAATTCATCATGTAATTATGCAAGCTGCTCCTCAGAAATGCAGCATTCTTACCGTAATAGGAATGAAAAGCTACTATATATGTCAAGAAGTGTTATACGCAAGATTTTAATGCCAATGCTCTGGCAGTTTTATACTCATTTGCTACACACTAGATAATATTGTCAATTTAATTTTATTTATTTGTGAGAAAGTGTAACGGATCTATCACAACAGCACCAGGAAGCTACTTTCGTGAGGAGGCCACACGAATAGGAAATATGATACGCCTTTCTACCGCTTTGAGGCCGGGCAGAATGTTGCTGCAGAACAGCGACAAGACACTTAGAAACAATAAGGTGCAGCCCACACATGAATAACTTTATCTGAAATATAAGCGAAGCTAGCTAGACCTGAGGCCTCACATAAGAATATACAACACATTTCTAAATGCACTGTACTCTCAGTCGGGCACATCCATACGCTGTACAGCACGTTATCAAATGAGCTGCTGAATTAGAATATGGCACAAAAAAAGCTTCTGCACAATTTATCCGCACGTATTTCCCTTCGATCGTAATGTCAATACTTTGTGAGTTTTTGCACGTTTGTTCTATGTTTACGTTCCATTGTAAACTTTATTTTTGAAAAGATGGAGCCATTTGAAAATAAAAGAAGTTTCAAGACTGTAATACTGATGAAACTTAAGGGAACATACCTTTGTTTTATAACAATATGTGTTGTAATGTTCATGTGCATCATTGAAATCTTACTTTCTATGTGTGTCAGCATGTTTCTGAAATTATTATTCAGTGTGTGTTGTGGCTGATAGATAAAGATTTCGATTTTTTAACGAAAAAAATGTTTCGTTTTGCTAACTCCGTGAATACAGTTTATATCAAATTCACCAAACATAAGTGCATGAGCTGCTTATGAAGGAATAAGATATTCCCCACATATAAGTATTGCAAATCCTTTTTAACGTGACCATCGCTCTACATCGTGAGCGCTTTCATACTATTCTGAAGAGTACTAGAACTATGTTCAGAAGGAGTACAATCTGTCTGTTAGGAGCAAGAACACTTTGGGGAAATATAAGTACTCGGTTTGGAGGAGTAGAAGTACTCGCTCTGGCAGAGTAATGTTACATTTGTGGGGAGACTATGAGCACTCGGCGGAAGAGTACTAGCACTTCCTTGCGGTGGAGTAATAAAATTTTCAGGGGGATTTATTCTATTTTGTCAAAGGGGATCGATCTACTCTAGAAAAAGGGATTGAAATATGAGACAAGCAGATGCTCCCTGGAAGAGAGTTCCAGGGACTCTGTTTTTGAAGTGCAGGCAAGTCTGGAGGAAACTATAATTCGTCTGCAAGTCTCCGTATTTCAGTGCATGCTAGAAGAGTTGATTGTTGGGATAGGTGGTCGTCCATATTTGAAGTAATAACTTAGCTCGGTAAAAACACGGAACAAGCAAGGTAGACAAGGACAAGCGCTTGTCTTTGTCCACCTTTCTTGTTTCCGTGTTTTATCGCGCTAAGTTTCTACTTCAAATTCAGTGCATGGATATGCCGCAGCAGAGAGAAGAGGAACGACAAACTGGATAAACAGAAATGTCCTTCCTGATATAGACACCAAAGCAACAGCACAGTGAGTTCTTGGATAAGATGCAGAAATTCAAAAGTTGGAGCAACATTTCTCATGAGACAGTATACTGATGATGATGATGATGACGATGATGATGATGATGTTTGAGGTTTAGTGGCGCAAGGGCCAGGTATGGCCAAAGAGCGCCATGCTAGTTGTAATGAATATGCAGTGGTATATGTAATAAAATATATGGCAATGATTAATGACGTCTACTATGATCACTAAAATGCGTTAAGAAAGAATGATGCATTATATAACATATGCGAGATGTTAAATTGCTTAGAGCACTGCTGCCTCGCCAGAGCCCTTGAAACAAAAGGGCCTAGAGACATGTGCTATCAAAATAATTATCACAGCGGCATTCTCTAAAGAGAGGAGGCGCTACGAACGTGTGGGGCTGATAACATGCAACAAAACATCCTTCAAAAAACCTAGGACTGCGTTGGTGTCAAAGAGTGGTTCTGGACCAAGTAACATAACAGGATGAAGGGGGTTGTGCTGCCGGTATGCTAATGGAAAAGGTTTATTTCTTTCAGATTCGGCGTCCCGACACTCCAGAAGGACGTGGAGGACGGTCAGCCTCTCCCCGCATCTACCACATGTTGGAGGCTCGTTTCCCGTGAGTAAAAATTATGTGTGCCAAATGCGTGTCCTATACTTAGACGACAGAATAGGGCATCTGTCCGGCCTGATTTCGTTACAGGAGGCCAGTAACCTAATTGTGGCTTTATTACATGCAGCTTATTATTTGTTTCCAGGTCCCACAAGCCTTAACAGTAGTTTCGCAGTTTTCTTCTGAAGAAAGGCTTCAGGTCTGTGACAGAGACCTAAGCATTAGGATTAACTGCATGCAATGAAATTGATGTGGCCACCTGGTCCGCTGGAACGTTACCATCGATGCCCCTATGTCCAGGCACCCAGCATATAATCACATGTTGGTTAGATATATATGCTTTGCACAGGACAGAGTTGAGTTGATTAATTACGAGATTTTCATGGCTACAGAATGATATCAAGGCCTTTACAACACTAAGGGAGTCCGTATATACTACTGATTTCTGGAGTTTAGATTGATTTATATGCTTTACAACCGACAATAGTGCGTAGGCCTCAGCCGTAAAGATACTAGTTTCTGGATGTAGTGCATCGGATTCCGAGAAGCATGGACCGACGGCTGCATAGGACACCCCTCGTGACTTCGATGCATCTGTGTAGAGGTCCGTGCAGGAGTATTTGTTATTGAGTTCCCGGAAATGCATTTTGGTTTCAATCTCTGGAGCGTGCTTTGTGACTTGCACGAAAGATATATCGCATGTATCAGCTGCCACTCCCAAGGAGGTAGCAGCTTAGCTGGATGCATTAGGCGGAGCTCGAGGAGTGGGACATGCATTTCATCACTAAGCTCCCTCACACGCAGCGATAAAGACTGTCTTACGGAGGGACGATTATGACAGAGTGTAGCATATTTCATATCGTTAATGGTATTAAAACATGGATGTTGAGGAATAGAGTGGACTTTCGGAAAATATGTTTGGCTGATGTATGTTCTCTGCAGATGAAGTGACCACTGATTTGATTCTGCATATAAAGTTTCAATGGGGCTTCTTCTGAAAGCTCCAGTGGCCAGTCGGATTCCTAGATGGTGGACCGGATCTAACATCTTTAGTGCGCTCGGGGCAGCTGAGTGATAGATCACGGCACCGTAGTCCAACCGCGATCGAATGGGGCTCTTGTAAAGATACATTAAACGTTTCCTGCCGCCGCACCATATTGTGTGGGATAACACTTTCAGTAAGTTCATTGTTTTTAAACCTTTGACCTTGATATACTTTATGTGTGGAATAAAAGTTAATTTAGAATCAAGTATGAAGCCTAAGAGCCTGTGTTCTTTGTTCACAGGAATTCGCTGACCATACATTTCGATACTCGGATCTGCAATGAGCCCTTTGTTTCTCGTAAAAAGCACGCAGGAACTCTTGTTGGGGTTCCCTTTAAATCCGTTTTGTTCTGCCCATTTGGACACTTTCTTCAAGCCCGGTTGTACTTGCCTCTCACATACTGTAAGGTTCTTATGATATTACTAATAAAATCGGGACCCTCGGTTAACCCCCTTTCATCTCGTTTATACTGTAAGGTTGCAGGATTTGAAACCTATCTCTATGTCGTCTACGTAAACAGAATAAAAAATGGCTGGCGGTAATGAAGCACGGAGGGTGTTCATTTTCACGATAAAGAGCGTGCAGCTAAGTACACCTCCTTGAAGTACACCAGTTTCCTGTATAAAAGTACGCGACAACACATTGCCGATTTTAACGCGGAAGGCACGTCTGGACAAATAGATTTCTAGTATATTTAACATATTTCCACGAATGCCCATTTCCGATCAGTCTCGCAAGATCCCGTGTCGCCACGTTGCGTCATACGCCTTTTCCCTATCGAGAAATGTCGATAAGAATAACTGTTTATGCACAACTGCGTCCCGCATAATTTCTTCAATACGTACAAGATGATCAGTTGTGGAGCGCCCTTCTCTGAAGCCACACTGATAGGGATCAAGCATTTTGCTCTGTTCAAAGAAATGAATGAGTCGCCGATTTATCATTTCTTCAAACACCTCACAAAGGCAACTTGTGAGGGCTATCGGGCGGTAAATTGCTACTGAGAAAGGGTCTTTGCCTTGTTTCAAAGAAGGGACCACAATGGTTTCCTTCCATGCGGTTGGAAGGCACCCTGCATCCCAGATGGTGTTGAAAAATGTGAGTATTGTAACTTGCGTATCATTGTGTAAGTTTTTGAGCATTTCATGCATGATTCTATCAGATCCTGGTGCAGAGCTCTTGCATGCGCTCAAGGCAGCTCTCAACTCGGCAGTACTAAAAGGACAATTCTAAGGTTCATTCTGTCGACATTTTCTTATAAGTGGCTTACATTCTTCTATTTGTTTATATTTCAGAAATGATTGCGAATAATGGTTGGAACTTGACACGCTCTGAAAGTGCTCCGCAATTGAGTCCGCCTGATCTTGCAGTGTATCGCCCCGTGTATTTACGAGAGGGAGTGAATATGTTTGTCACCCTCTAATTTTATTTACCCTCTTCGAGACCTTGGCCTCATCTGTAAATGAGTTTATACTCGATAAAAACTTCTGCCAACTTTCTCTTCTGGCCTGTCGGCGGGTTCTCCTGCCTTGGGACTTTACTTTCTTAAAGTTAACAAGATTCTCCGCAGTGGCAGAGGCGCGTAGCAACCCCCACGCTTTGTTCTGTTTTTTACGAGCGATCCTACAATCGTCGTTCCACCATGGGACACACCGTTTGCACGACAAGCCATTTACTTCTGATATGCATTTAGATGCGGCGTCTATTATGAAGGCTGTAAAAAACTCCACTGCAACATCAATTCCTAACGAAGACATGTCAGCCCACGAGATCCTAGTAAGAGTTCGAAATTTCTCCCAATCAGCTGTCTCAATCTTCCACCTAGGAGCTTGTGGTGGATATTCGTTTTCTTTAGGTGATCCTAGCAGTATGGGGAAGTGGTTGCTCCCGTAAGGATTGTTCATATATTCCCATTCGAGTTCAGGCAGTATACGCGGGGAAACTAGTCTAAGATCAATTGAAGGGAAGGTTCTGTTTGCAAGACAGTAATATGTGGGTGCATCCTTATTCAGCAGACACGCACCGGAAGACAAAAGGAACTGTTCAACGAGTCGACCTCACGCATCGGTACGTGAGTCTGCCCACAAGCTGCTGTGTGCATTGAAATCGCCAAGAACAACATAACGTGCACGCAGCAAAGCGCCCTGAAATTATTTAGGTCTGAGTCCTTCCCCGCCGATATGTTAGGCTTCCGTCATATGTTCTGCTGCCTGAAGCTATCTTGGTGCTTCCTCATAGCTGGTGATGCATGTTGAAGTCAACTGTGAAGACCAAGGTGCCACGCATGGTCAGCAGTACGTTGCAGTATGTGGCAGTATATCGTTAAAGTAAATTCCGGCCTTGTTGACTTCAGTACGAGTAGGATGCTGCGGGTGAGCCATGGTGCTTACTCAAGACTTGCAAGCACTGAATCGAGAGCGTCCCCCCCCCCAGCCCTTTCATTGCACTTCGCGCTGACAGCGAGTGCAGGTTATTCAAGAGCATTCAAAGAATACTCATCTGTCACCGGAGCATCATAACCATTTGCCGGTCTTCTTCGGGAAATTTGTCATGAACCCGCACTGTGCACTCTACAGCGGCCGCGCAGCTGTATCGCTTGACATGGCCCCGGTTCCGGCTGTGGCATCGGCTGTGGCATCGGCTGTGGCATCGGCTGTGGCATCGGCTGTGAATGAAACACGGCTGTATACAGGCCTCAAAGAATTCAGTAAAAACTACCTAGATACACGCATTGACTAACGACAATGATACATGAGATATGCTGTGAAAAACGATAGACTACGAGGAGGTGATATACTAAAATACGTCGCTACAAAAGCACTACAGCCTCAGCACGGTGCCTAAGCACAACAGCCGGGAGGCGCGTGCCATACAGGTCGCTACTATCACAGCAGCTGCCGTTGGTGAGTGAAGGTGCTAGGAATCTCGTGCCCTTATAACGCGCCATAATTGACTTGTTATACAGATTTTTAAACTAATTTATGAAGAAAAATTGGTTCTCCTCTAAGCGACAATACCGGTTGAAGGGGAATGTGGTATCGGTGTGCCAGAGGAACGTGCTTTCTTTTCGTTCAGCTTCTACTTCCTGACACTGCACTAAGACGTGCAGAACGGTCAGCCTCCCATCACATCCAGCAAGCAGGGGAGACTCAGCACCGGTAAGCAGGTAAGAATGAGCGCCCAATGCGTGTCTTGTTCTCAGTTAACAGAACATGACACTTGTTTAGCGTGCTTTTGTTACCAAAGACTAATTTGGTAGGTGCGATTTAAATGAAGTTTCGTAGAGGTTTCATGGTGCCAGATGGATTGCCAAACGTTTCTGAGCTTTTTGAGCTGTCGCAAGTCTGTCTGCAAGCATACTACTCACTATGCCTCTGGACCTTGCCACCCAACAGTATAATATATTGGTTAGATGCATACACATAGTACACAGACAGGACAAACCAAGATCTATGCGCTGAAAGATAAGCAGGCTAATATCATCAGCAATCTTGAAGGTATAGTAAAAGGAGCGGAAAAATTCTATACTGACCTGTTCAGTACTCAAAGGAGTCATGATACCTCCTTTCGAAGCAGTAATGAACAGGTTTGAAGAAACTTTTCCTATAACTAGCGATGAGGTCAGAAGGGCCTCGCAAGACTTGAAACGAAAAAAAGCGGTAAGCTAAGATGGAATAACAGTCGATTTAATGAAAAATGGAGGAGACGTATTGCTAAAAAAATCTGGCGGTTTTCTATAAGAAGTGTTTATTAGCTTCAAAGGTCCAGAAAACTCGAAGAATGCAAAGATTATACTAATCCACAAAAAGGGAGACGTTAAAGACGATAGGCCCATTAGCTTACTCCATCGATTATGTAAAATATTCTCCAAGATAACTTGCAATAGAATAAGGGAAGCTCTAGACTTCACCCAACTAAGGCAACAGGCTGGCTTCACGAAGGGATACTCTACTATGGATGGCATGCACGTCAATAATCAGGTAATCGAGAAATCCGCAGAGTTCAACCAGCCGCTCTATGTGGCTTTCATAAACTACGAAAATGCATTTGATTCAGTAGAGATATTAGCAGTCATAGAAGCAATACGTAATCACGGAGTACACACCGCTTAGGTAAATATCTTTAAATTACTATAGATTCACCAGCTACCATAATTCTAAACAAGAAAAGTGGGAAGATAACTATAAAGAAATGGATCATAGAAGGAGACACAATCTCTCCCATGCTATCCACTTTGCGCTTGGAGTATTCATGCTAATAAACTAGGACGGCTTAGGAGCAATGATCGATGGTGAATATCTGAGCAACTTAGGTTTGCAGATGACATTCTTCTATTCAGCAACACTGCAGACGAGTTAAAGCAAATGATTGAGGACCTTCACAGAGGGAGTGTGAGAGTGGGCTTAAATATTATTATGCGAAGGTCAAAGATAGTGATCAATAGCCGGGAAAGGGAAAAAGAATTCAGGATCGCCAGTCAGCTTTTAAGAGTTTGTGAAGGAGTTGGTTTAACTACGTCAGTTAATCACAGGGAACCCTGATCATGAATTCATAGAATTCATAGAATTCTATGAATGAATTCATAGAATAAAAATTGGTTGCATCGCATACGGCAGACATTGTCAGCTGCTGACTGGAAGCTTGAAACGAAGGTGCACAATCAGTACATTTTAGCGGTGCTGACATATGGGGCAGAGACTTGGCTAATGACAAAGAAGCTTCAAAAAAAGTTAAGGACCGCGCAAAGAGCGATGGAACGAAGAATGCTAGGTATAAGATTAAGAGACAGAAAGAGAGAGGCTTGGATAGGAGAGCAAACGGGTATCGACGATATTCTAAGTGACATTAATAAAAAATGGAGCTTGCCAGGTCATGTAAAGCGCATGTTGGATAACCGTCGGACCATTAGGGTTACGAAATCGGTACCAAGAGAAGGGAAGCACCGTCGACGACAGCAGAAGACTAGGTGGGAAGATGAAATTAGGAAATTCGCAGGCGCTACTTGGAATCGGTTGGCGCAGGACTGGGGTAATTGCAGATCGCGGGGAGAGGCCTTCGTCTTGCAGTGGACATAAAATAGGCTGAAGATAATGAGTAGAGGTAATTGGCTACTGGATTCTTATGCTCCCATAGAGACACTAACGTTCTTACTACGCTAACAGAGCCTGTTAATATGAAAACTTCATATAGATTTAACGTCTTCATGTGTTTTACATCCAAGAGTAATGCAGAAGCCTCTGCCGTAAAGATGCTTGTCTGTGTGCGCGGAACACTGCATTCCGAGAAAAATGGTCGCACTGCCACGGTTACTTTGATGCGTCAGTATAAAATTCGGCCGAGGAGTACTTTGAATTGAGTTCCAGAATGTCCATACGGGTGTGGATCTGTTGAGCAGGCTTTCTAACTTCGACAAATGGCGTGTCACATTTCATCAGTGCCCAGTTGCCAGAACCACGGTTTCAACTGCCTTACTGGAGCCATGAGTGGATGGACATGTAGTGGGATATTCATCGCTAAGCTTCATCACGTGTAGTGAGCAAGGCTTTGTTCCTGAAGGGCGGTTTTGAAATGGTGTAGCAGACGTCAAATCGTTAGCGGTTTTATAGCAGGGGCGTCCAGCATTACAGTGCACAAAAAACATGTGAAACCTATATATGTTCTTTACAGGTGGAGTGACCATTCATTGTATTCTACATATAAAGTCTCTATAGGACTGGTTCTAAAGTTGCCTATGGCCAGGCGAATTCCTAAATGGTGAACGTAAACCAAAATCACCAATTCAGTTGGAATGGCAGAGAGATGCATCGCGGGACCATAATCCCAATGGGACCATACGATGCTCCTGTACAGGTTCCGTAGGAAATCCCGTCACTGCCCTATGTAGCTTGCCCAGGAATAGTAAGAATGTTCATTGCTTTTAAACATTAGGCTTTCAGATACTTAATATGGGAAAACAATGTATGTTTGAAGTCAAGTGTTCAAAGATAAGCCCTGAATATGGAGCTCGATATTCGGCTCTGGGGCTAAGCTCTTGCTTGTAGAGAGGACGCAGGAGCTTTACTGAGGATTGAGTTTAGGTCGCCTAATTTGCCTATCTTGAGAGCTTGTCCAACCACAACTGAACGTGTAGTTCACAGACTGCGATGTTACACGATTTAAGTCCAATCTGCCCAATTGTTGTGTTTTATCCATGTGAGTTGTCGCTGTCTTCAGCTTAACGCTTACCTAATCTTGAAAACCTGTTTAATACAATTCCATTTTTTGTTGTCATCGTTCCGTAGCACAACGTCCTAATACTTACTTCTCCGACATGACTGTCGAATAATATTTAAGATGACCTTATCATGTGAAGTCTCACTACGCCAATTTATAATGACAATTTTTCGGTAAATCAACATTTAAACTAGTGCTAAAAGAACAGCTGCGGCGTTAAAGGATTCATGCTTTTTTTCACGCCTGAAACCATAATTTCTAGTGCATATGATGACACGAGTGAGATGACGCAGTGCATGTACAACATTTAGGCGATCTCATTTCAGTTGTAGATTTGCGGTGCTGCATGAAAAGAAACTTGTCGACTCTCAATCCTCTCAGTCCTGCATTGTAAAATACGGGAGGTCGTCGATGCTTTCTACGGTGTTTTCGACGAATCACTTCATTCTCGGTGCATGTTTTGTTGTGAGTATGATCCATGTTTGAGTATTTTCATTATCATGCATAATTCCTTGTTGCCACCGTCGTTGATTTTACCAGCATCTTAATAGACTATGCTCGGAAACACGCGTTACATCGTGTAGTTATTAATTTATATGAAACAGCGAATGTAATGCTTCTATTCTAAATGAGGAGAACCAACGAAGAGACTCTGTATGTAACATAAAAAGTTTGCGAAAGCCTGATGCGGAATCTGCGATTCTAATTCTATTCTGAAACATCAACAGGGGCCGCTTAGAAATGATTACTGACCCTTCCTACGCGACGACAGAATGTGCGCTGCTTATTTTCTCTGGGTTCCGCCAATGTATTTTCCATGGGGGCAACGTATACAATTTACGAAAAACTGTAATGCAGAGAAAGTTTAACGCACGCACCGCTGTTCTGGATGATTCTCGCTTTGCATTGAAAAAAAAAGAAAGGAACCATCAACGCTTATAGTATAAACAGCAACACAATCCATTTTATTGTAGTAATGACCCGTTCAACCTTGTCAAACTTGTGCAAATGAAAAATTGTGAAAATAGCAGCACATTAATGCGCAAACTTCATCTGAATAAATTAATCTCCGTTCTGAATAGGGAAGAAGATGAGGTATTGCAGCGTAAATATTAAAGATAGTTGGCAATAGACGGCGCTTACGCATTCCGCTAACAACTAATAATATTCCACTAATAATCACTAACAGCCTCAAAGGGTGCCTCAAAGTTATACCAGTCTTAGCCTTTTGGAGGGAAACTAAGTGCATCCATTAAATGAAGTCTCGCCAGGCGCTAAGGTTGACGGAGACGTTCAAGAAGACAAGGGATAGGACTTCGGCTATACATGAAGGTGTGGAGACAGTCAGATTGGCGTTCATGGCTGAGGACCCTCACGTTAGCATTCGTAACGTAAGTGAATACGTGCAGAGCACGTCACCCTTGTGTTGAGCGCTGGAGTGGCGGCCGCCGGGGCGCTCCAGAGACTCACAGCGACGTCTAACGGCAGCTGCTGGGCTCGAAATAAGAAGTGTCTGAGCACGCATGGCCGACGCATATAATCTCGGGCCCAGCCACTAGCTTTAGACGTCACTGGCTGGCTCCAGAGTGCACCGGCGGCCGCCATTCGAGCGCTCTACACATTCGTGGCGCGTACTGTACTTCAGTCAAAATCATCTGCCTGGAGAATCATGACGAATATTCATCCGTAGCATCTTCAAATCCACTGGAAGTTAGAGGAGAATGATTTCCAAAGCCATCTGGACTTCATCAACTGGATTTTGATCAAGGGCAAAGATGAGCCTGGCTTTCCGAACGACGTCCTGTGGGCGGGCGAAACAAACCTTACCAGAAACGCACAGGTCAATCTCCATAACACCATTATTGGAGCGACAAGAACAAGCACTTCTTGGCACAGTCCAGTCACCAGTACCAGTGGTCAGTTAATTTCCGGAACGGAATTTTCTACGGGGGGATTATTGGTCCCGTCTTCCACGATCACTCGCTCAGCGGACAGCGTTATCTCGAGAAAATTTATTATCGTCCAGTGGACAAATGAACTTCTCCTGAAGGGTCTTCCGGACCCATAGTTCCAGCATGATGGTGGCCCTCCCCTTGACTGCGGTAGTCCCCCTCGAGCCTGGCTGGACATGGACTTCCAAGGACAGTGGATAGGGTGGCACCGACCAGTGTCATAGCCTGCAAGGTCGCCGGACATGACCCCACTCGTCTTCTTTTTGTGGAAATACGTAAACACCGCCTATATAGAACCAACCGACGCAATCAAGAGTAGGATTGCGGTGGTAGTGATAAAATTGATTCTTTTTGATAAACTTTATTTAGAATTGGGTCCATGTTTGTAGTAAAATTTCCTAATATGTCATCAGGAGTGCAGCGGCAGACGTTTTGAAGCATTGTCAGTGTTGCGTCGCTTCACAAGAAGACTTGTTTTAGCACATGTTGTAATGCGGAAAGACTAAAGTGAGGCCCCCCTCAATACTCATTCTGAAGAGCCTATATGTACACAGCGCACGTCATTTATGACACGTGCTACTGCTTTTGTCGGGAACTTGTTGCCCCAAGGCATCAGCGAGCCTTAACAAGCGGATGCCGTTGGTCCTTCGTTCTTTTTATTTCGGCTAATTACAACAAGGAACGGTTCACTTCTTATGTTGTTTTTCATCTTGTGTTTTAATGCTTGATATCGTGGCTACTATCTTTGCAATCGGGAAATAAAGTCATGTCGCTCTATTCTTTGCACTCACAATTTGTGCCTGGCCCGCATGGAGCTTATTTTTTTTTTTTTTTTTTGCACGCATGGTGGCGATATCATTGGCACTTCCCGCGCCCACTTCCTGCGCTCCCGACGGCGCCATTGGGCGACATAGCCACTCACATGTCACGCGACGTGCGTTTTTGCCAGCAAAAAAAAAAAAGGATCCAAGGGTTTTGCTCAGTGGCGTAGCCAAGTGGTCTTGCACCCGGGGCCCATAGGTCTTCTGTCACCCCCACCCCCCCCGCGGGTGTAGTCGAGGAAGGCGAGGATGTCGGCAATTTGCGGGTTTCTGCACCTCTACAGCCACCTTGGATACCGCGCACGTCCCCTTGGTCCCCCTCTCCTTCGTTTTCTTTCCCAGAGATCGCGAATGCAGCAGGTATACATGCTGTTTTTTTCTACGCCAAATAACACAAGGAGATGCACTGATAACTTGTGATACGCGCATGTGCACATCTTCTGACAGACTGTAAGGCTTGGCAGCCAATACAAATGCGGCATCGTGGAAAATATGGCTCACGTCAGAGGAAACAAAACATGCCTTTTTAAAGTTTTAATTACCAATTTTAGCGGCAATATTGCATTTGCGAAATTGAAGCCCGACATTCATATCTTGCCCTACAACAACTTGACAAAAATTGTCGCAGGTGCAACAGCGCGCAATATTTTGGCTGTGGGAAGCCTTGAACAAAAACGAAAATTATGTGTTAGTGACGCTGATCTCCCAACCTTATTAGAATATTCCACCTGCCTCCCAGCGGCGCGGGCGCCAATGCTATGACAATTACGAGTTCTCTTTGTTCTGGTCAATGAAGCCTTGTTTTTATTGGTTTGTATATGAACAAACGTCATTTTCCGAGCTGCGGTACCACCACAAGATTGGGAAAAGAATAGAGCACGCTTCGCGTCGATTGTTGGCGTCACCATAAAAAAAAGGCCGTGACGAAGCCCGTTCCAACGAAAGCTTGCACTACTGTTGGTCTGCACTCGCAATGAGATGATTGAGGGATCAACGTCACTGGTCCGCTATTTAATATTTCTGTCGCTGCTGCCATACTGGGCGCCGCCCGCAGTGCCACAGTACTGTAGGCTGTAGCACCCAAAACGGTTTTGTTTAAGAAGTTTTTCTTGAGTTAATAATATGATTTTGAGCCCTCGATTCTCGAATTGAAGTGCTTCATCTACAAGTACCAATTAAAGGATTATTCAGGATATGGTTATAAAGTATCTGCCATATTTTTCACGCTACCGAGTTCCCAGTAATCACAAACACACATAACTTCATAAGATATCGGGAAATATTATTACAAAATTAATCCATTTTTTATAAAATTCCGTGTAGCTGACACAGACACCGTACTTGTGACATGAAGTCACACAACAACAAAATGATAAAAAAGCGGTTAGCTAGAACTAGGAGAAATATATTTTATTGTACACCGCGAAACTGATAAAAAACGAATACAACGATTCAAAATTCATAAATAGAACATGGTATACATGTTGCCGATGCACGAACCATGGTGGGACATCGAGCCTCTTGCACTAAAGTAATGACCAGTCAGGACACATTTCCTTCAGAAGTTCTTTTTCCGACACTTCGCTTTCTGCAAACTCATTAATTACAGTAGTAAACTTTATATATTTCTTACGTGTTCTTTTTCTATGCTCAGTATCGCCAAGCTTGACAGCATTTCATCACTCATGGTGAAGCGCACATGCATCTTGATCAACTTTAACTTGGAAAAGTTCCTTTCGCATGATGCAACTGACACGCAGATGGTGAGGAAAAAGCGAACGATAACAGTAAGTAAGTAAGAACTTCCATTTGGCGATAAATTCCAGAAACTCCAGGCACCGAGTCTGAAGAAGATCCAGTGAATCCCATTCGCGACTTTTCCCGGCCGCACTTATGCAATGTCGCTTTCAACGAACGCTTCGCCGTAAACGCGAGCGCCGGGCGCGCTCGTTGAACGCCCTCTCGCTGCTGTCTTTGTTCGTCTTCGCTGCGCGTTCGGAACGGAAGAGAAGCCCAAGAGCCTCAACGCCTTATAACGCCTGACTGTTTGTTTAGTGACGCCTGCTCCCAGCATGTATCCAGCGCACCCACATGAAACGTTCCGCCAGGGCGAGCAGTTCAGCGACCATTTTGCGAAGTAAATTTTTTAGCCCGCACATTCGTGAAATTATTTCGTGGGTTGTTGATAGAGCTGCAGCCGACAAATCTGCGGTGCAACGCATCAGGTACATGAGCTCGGGCTACTGGATACCGGAGCATTCTTTGCCATTTGCGCCCAGGCAAGCCGGCGGAAAGCGGGGTGTCTTCAGACGTATATGACACCCCCCTCCCCCCCCAATGGGCCCACGGCCCCCCGGCCCCCCCTGTTGCTACGCCACTGGTTTTGCTTCCTACGAAAGCGAGGCCCGCTTGCTTTTCACGATGCGTCAGCAGTCATGGGCGCATTCCTTGGAGTCACCAAAAGCGCGCAGCCTGTCCCGGACCGCGCTGCAGAGACAAGCGGATGTCGTTTCCTTATCGGTCGCCAGGGAGCGCTGACATAGTCGCGCTATCATGCGGGTTTTGTATTTCGCGGGCTTTCTTTAAGGGGAAGTACAAGACGCTCTATGAATGCTGCTTAGTGGCAAATACTGCAGTCGGATGTTTTCAAATGTAATGTAGAACATTCATATTCGCATGGCAGTTCCTTGCAGAAGCCAATATTTAAATATCAAGAGCCACTCCACTCTGTGAAGGTGGATGAGCAGCGAAACTGCTTAGCTCATGGCACAGAGCCGACATAGAATTTCGAACAAAGATCGGAACACACTTCTTTATGTACGTAGGCGTATATGACTCTATATATATCTATATCTATATATGTATATGTATATATATGTATATATATATATATATATATATATATATATATAACTTTAGCCTAACATTCACAATATTCAATTACCACTTCGCTGAGAGAACCAAGGTGATGTTGGTGCTTGGAGATAAACAGATTATTTTTTCATGTCGCCCAATTACCTATTTTGGTTTAATTAATTAATGACTCTGTGAAATATTTTATTAAAATTAAAAGTGTCAATAGAGAAATGGTAGAGCAACCTAAAAAAAATCCCGGTACACCTTTCTGTAGCTCAATCTATGCTACATAGACATTTTTCAGAGCATGAAAGAAGCCAGGGTCTACACGCAAAATTTTCTCGCAACAACCCGCTCGAGGCATTTTGAATCTATTTGCGGGCCATCTTTGACGCTCGGAAAAACACGTTCATGTAGCACGTATTGAGCAACAGAATACTGTATCAGAAGTTTTCATGTTGCTCTACAATTTTCTCGTTGTCACTTTTTATATAATTCTAATATTTCAGACGTTTATTAAAGCATTAAGGCTAGTTATGTAATTCGACAGAATAAAAGAAATCAGGGCTTCTCCAAGCGACGGAAAACAACATTACCTTGGCCGGTCTAGTTACGTGCCATTCACTTATGTTTAGGTTTTCGCGAAAGTTATGTGTGACACCCTTGTATATTCTATGTATATATATATACGTAGGGTGTCGGTTTGGACAGCCTGCATAAAGCCATCGCTGATTATTACATTTTTTTTTGGTGACGCAGTGCAAAAAAGCACAGAATCAGAGTCATAAAAAGCTTCGCTGTAAAAGCCGGGCAATTCATTTATACCAAAAAATTGACTGCGGAAATCGAAAACAATATACCGTAGACTAGGGCGCGCGATTCTGAACTCCACTCAGTTCGTTTCAGCCCACAAGAACACTCCTTCGTTCTTACAATCTTGGTTACATTTAGTTGGGATATCCTGCATATACCATTGTACTTCGCTATCAGCAATACTTTGTAGCGTGGTGAGCATGGTCTTTGACTAATAGAGCTTGTACCTCAAAGAGCTGCGACGTAATGCTCACGAATTTCTTTCGCGTTCGCTGCTAAATGGCCACTGTATTTTGCCTTTTGCATTTACGTGCATAATTAGAAATGAGAGATGTCGCAGCTCCATTCGTGAGTCTGTCTGCTTTTTTCCGTTTGTTTGCATGTCTTATGCGCAAAAGGAATGCGCTACAATAAATCTTAATTTTACAGTTTCAGCATGCGTGCAGTTTCCAATAAAGAACACAACTTGCAAGTAGAAAAAAGACTCACAAAGCGGCCTCTAGCCCTGTGTTGTTGATTTCTAGACAGCAAGGTTCTGTTCCAACGCGCGATCACGTCTTGCCGGCACAGCTAGAGCGCGCTTGTGATGTTCCGAGGCCCAATAATTTAGAGATGCTGAAAAAAACGACATGACAGCAGGTTGTTAGTCTGAAAGCGCTGGAAGGGACTCTACAAAGGCCCTCCGGGATGCGGGTTGTTTCAGAATTTCCTCCCTCCCCCTGCCATCATCGCCACACACAGAGAGAACATTGAACAGTCTTTAGGCGATTTTACAAGCGCAATAACGACACGGTGAATGCGCAACATTTTGGCGCGGTTCGGTATTTTACGTGTCACCATCACTTCTCGCTTGGCTTCTCGCTTGCATTGGACCTGTGTTGTACGTAATTCTTCTGTGAGTGTCCCCTTTTTCTACGGTTGTTGTTGTTGACTCAGGTGAGAGGCGTCCTTCAAGGCGAATTTGATTACACACCGCCATTCAACGAACAGAACGCAACTTTTGTGTAGTTTCTTCCATATTTATGCTTTATCACTCCTAGGAACGCGAATTACTTTCTGGTATGCTGCTAAAGTGCATTTTATTTCTAACATGTTCCCATTGAGCAACTGAAGGATTTGGTCACTTCGGGCCATTCGGTTACATTAACGTTGTCTACAGGGTTGCGCAACCCGGCATTTGAGCTTTTCATTTCATACATTCCGTAAGACGAATCTCTGACACGATCAAATCTAGTGCATAGCAGCCACTGCCTGTGCTGGCGCATTTACTGTAGAGTGCTGGTGTCAGGCTACTTACGTTGATTCGGCGCAGAAACTACACATGCACAAGATAACAGTTTGCAGGGGAAAAGAGAAAATCTATCACCTGAGGTAAAAGACAGGTCGGCCTGTACACTCCTAAACAAAATTGCACCCTTTGGGTCGTATTTTGCCACACAACAATATTCGTCATCTGTCTTGTTCGCATTTCCTTTCTTTAACGCTGTGAGCCCTGTACATCCAAGCGACGAATGGCATGCGCGTTATCAGCATAACAGACAATTCTCAACAGGAAAGTAGCGAGCGCAGCGTTTTCAAGAAAGGAAACGCAAGCAAGTCAGATGAAGATTTGCGCTGTGCGGTAGATATACCCCACAAAATGTGTACATTTTCCTAAGAGTATAGTGCTGCTATGAACGACAGATATGATGTAACGCTTTAGCAGTTGCAGCAGGGGCTTTATAACGTAAAACTATTCGAAACTATTTCTATTCCAATTCTACAATCAGCCCTCTGCTATTGGTCAAAAACAAATTTGGACCTTACCGCTTCACCTTTCTGTGACGCGACGTCACGAAAAACGCGATAGCTCCCCATCTGATATGGTGCGTACACATTGATTACACAATGATTTGACCGAACAAAAGCAAAATTGTTATTTCTGATTCGACGCCTTTTCATCAAGCGCCCTTGGCTATTGGTCTAAAGTTTTTGGGAGGCAACCACTTCACCTGCCTGTCACGCGATGTCACAAAACCGCAATAACTCACCGTGTCAAAATGACGTGTACGCGTTGAAAATGCATTAATATGCCGAAGAAAACAATTTTCTTCTGAATAGCAACAGGCTGCCCCATTCCGAAAGGAATAAAAGATGACTGCCGCCGATCGCTCAGGCACTGGCTACTCGTACCTGCCGGAGAGCATGGGTATATTTGCGTATAATAAAACGTTTTGCGTGGCCGTGTCACATTTTTGAGCACTTTCTGCAGGTTTACGGCCTCGTTCTGCCAACTCCTCTTTGCTGAGGATCCGGTTTAGCGTCATTCTTAACCTCCCGTTGCATGCTGGCGCTATTTTCGACCGGCCATCACAAGCTAAGTAAGGGAAAGCGGACCAAACGCAGACGCCGGCACCACCCTCTTCATCTGGTTATTGATTTTCAGCGCAATGGCTCAGCCCCATCGAATTCCTCTCCACTTCAGTGTGCTCCTCGCCTCTTGTCAGCCAATTAGATAAGACAAGCCACTCAGTGTAGGCAATGGTATTCGTTTTTCAAGCAAGCACAAGTGACATCCTATGAACGAGGAGAGCATTTGAATGGTCTGTTCAGACAACCCTGCGGGTGACTGCCCGATTCTTACGTCAGCGGCTACGCAAATTTGATGTCAGGAGACTGTAATACAATCATATTGGAATTGTTTTACGTTATGGGGCACAGGAGATTGAAACACACCATGCCTGCCATTGGCCATGTCCATTCGCGTCATGTATACGTCAGGCCCGTTGTCAGCGACAGTTCGCCAAGTGGCCTTCAACGGCCTAAAATGTAAACCACAAATGAAAAAAAAAAAGTGGTGGTGACGATACCTTCCTCTCATTTCGCCCCGCCCCCCTTTACCCTGCCGGCCACGCCTTCGCTTCGCCGGTCGCTCGCTAGTGGGCCGGCGACTCGCTGTGCCAGTGTCGCTACACGGACGGCTGGCTTTTGCGTGTCCAACGCGAGTCTTAGTTTCATTTTTTGTTGATATTTTGATTACTGACAAACCACCCAACATTCGTTGCACCCTGAAGCAGGACTTTGTTTCACAAGAGCTTAGGGATGTCTGGATTCAACCAGCGACTTGAATATCTGCCGGGTAGCCCTCTTGGTCGTTTGTAAGCGTTTCTTTTTTTTTTTGCTGGAAATCTTTTCAGCGCCTTCCCACACTTCTGTCCTCGTTTCCCCGGGAGCACGAGCCTCCGTGCCTCCAGAGTGAAGACCTTTTTTCGGCTACGCCATAGGGTGGTAAGTCTTCAGTGACACGTATGCATGTGTCAGGTAACCTCTTGTAGAAAAGGTACAAGTGAACATTAAAAAAATAATGAAATAACACGCTTTGTAGAAGTTGAAAATAAACACTTCGATACAGCCCTGTAACTTCCTCCCCTCCCCCCCCCCCTGCCGCACACATACAGACCCTGTCTATCCCTGTCCACTTTGCTAGGGGAGGTAATCCTCAAAGGCTCTTTCCACACAATTACTTCTCAGCGCTGTGCGGTCTGTGTCTCAATAAATGCGGTGAAAAGTCACCGCTTAAATAAGCACACGAATTGTTGCAGTTGCAGCGCAGGCATGAGTGCCATGAATTAGCTACGTTTTTGCTTCAAACTGGCATCGGGAAATGACTGTAAACATGCCCTTTCAAAGTGACGGAACGATGACATATCGCTCTTGCTGCAGGGTAACTTTGTAAACGTGTCATCGGGAAAGTGGTGCTAGATTTACTGTTTTCGCTAAACGAGCATCACTTCTCCACTGATCAGCTTTGATTCCGGGATTTCAATATATGCCCTAAGGTGAATAGTAAGATAGTTTAAGAAAATTGTAAGAAAGGAAGTGATGAGAGGTTATTCGTTATTTATATCACCGTCTAACCGGCTGCAAGGTTTAAAAGATGTTTCAATGATCGTCGCATACACGGTTTCTTTATATTGCCACGAACAAGTGACAGGCATCAAAACAAAAGCAGCTATTGACCCTTTTTGCGGTGATCCCGTTGACACTGTTAAATTCAATCACGTGGCGTTGCGTCCATTGCTTGCCTCAGCTGCCTCTGATGGCTCGTAGTTTACAATGGATGTGTTGTGACGCTAGTGCGGCTTAGCAAACCTCTCTTTCGGGAGATATCGCAAGAGGTGACTGGGTGAACGGTACAAAGCTTTGGTCACAGCTTAATAGAATATTTAAAAGCGCTTTCGGAGCTGGGTAAGCAGTGCCCAAGCGGTGCGAACAGCGTATATTTGGCTTGTTCTATAAGCGGGACTAAATATGTCCTACACGCTATCCGAACTTTCCGCTTATGAAATGAATCAGGATGAGTGTGTTTTGATTTTTGTTTTTTTATTTGAGAAATAGTTTGAAGCAGTGGTTTGTCAAGTTTCTGACTACGCTCGTCGGTGCGGATACTACTTGATTATTTTTTGCCTAGTCGCTCGCGGGTGTACTCATTTCTGACAGATTTGTTCTTACTGCGCATAGTGCTCGAAACGTAGCTGCTCTGTGGTATAGTTTGTAATACCTTGTAGCAAAAAATGTATTATCGCTCCTAACTCCCTTACTATTGTGGATCATCACGAAACATTCAGCTTCGACCATTTGTGTTCTAGGTTTTGGTGTGGTCCGTCATTTATTGTGCGTATAAAGTGCGCGTATGTTCAAGTTTGCGCCAGTTTACTTATAATATTAGCGACAGAGTGGGCGTAGGTCTGCGTGCCAGTTGGAGTAGATGTACGCAGATAGCGTGTACAAAACTTACTATGACAAGAAGCAGCGCTACTCCCTTTGTCATTGTTTAAAGAGTGGTACTCACTCTTGCCGACGTCCCATGGTATGAAGTCCTTTCTTTGGATGACAGCGATACAACTCTGGCGCACGAGTCAAGTTTTTTATTATCGAGGAAAGTCGTGTATTGCGAAGGGCCGGAAACACAGGCTGTACTTCTGTAGCAGCGATTATAATTATTTGTTTTGAACACATATATACATATATACAGGTAACAGGAAAGGGAAAGCGAGGAGCAAGCTGGCAACTACCACCGGAAGGGGCACAACGCCTGCCCACTCTTCTGAAGGGAGGTGACAGCCACACAGAAATGGAAGATAGGAAGGTGGGGAGGAAAAAGGAAAGAGGAAAGGAGAGCAACAGGACAAATCTAAAGACCAAAGTAGAACACTGCATCAGGACAAATTTAAAGTCTGAAGCAGAACTCTGCAGCCGGAATTAAAGTGACGCCGCGTCGAGCAGCCTCCACAATTATCAACCACATCCATGGCTAGTTCGCTATGCGGCTAATTGTGTTCTCCACGATGAGACGCCAAGTAAAGCTGCACGTAATCACTGTTTCACGTAATCACCTGCACGTAATCACCGGTTTACAATATACACTACAAGGTGTTTGAACCCGCCACCTCCCATCTTCGAAGGAAGAAGCGTTAGGGTACAGTACTGATCACACATGGTAGGGCCGGTCACTAAAGGTCACGCTACTACGGAATGTTAAATGTTCATGTTACAAACGTGAACCTAAGTTAGTTAGGTCTATAAAGGTTAGTAGGGCGCGGTGGGCCTGATCACGTTTAGATGCACAGCCACTGGTGTATAAACATTCCTCGAGTGTCGCACACCACAGGCCAAGGAGATGATAGTTTCTCATTAGCGACATGCGCTGCGCACTGAAAGCGGGACACTAAGTATAAGGTGCTGAAGTGTTTCGTAGCAGCCACAAGACGTACACAATGGACTTTACACAAGCCCTTGTCTGTATAAAAGTTCGTGCACGTTCACGCAACCAACCCTCAGCTTGAGCAGTTGTGCTCTAGCGCGACGAGGCAAGCCTCGAACACGAACACGGGGCGGGAACGTTCCATTTGCGACGCGCTGATCTGGATGCTGCTTGAGTAGGTGGCGACGAATCAGCAGACGAGTGTCATCAAGCTTCCACATAATTTCTGGGTAGTCACAGTTTTTATGAACGCAACTTGAAGTGAGCCGATCAGCCTCTTCATTTCCGGCGATTCCTACGAGTGAAGGTATCCATTGAGCAACGAGAGATACCCCAGGTGAGGTAATTTTGCTCGCAGAGTCATTAATGCTGCGCACAAGTGGACAATCAAGCTCACTGCGTTGTAACCTGCTAAGGGCAGCACGGGAGTCCGTAAAGATGACACCCTTGGATGTAATTAACTCCTCTTGTACGTATTTCAGTGCAACATTAATCGCTGCTAGTTGCAAAGTTGTTGACGCAGTTGGATGAGGTATTTGAAAGATACGTCGTACATGAGTTGAAGGGCAGTAAAAATCTGCAGACGCGCCTTGACCGTCGTTGTGTACAGATGCATCTGTGAAAACTTGAAGATAATCTGGAAGCTTTTCGAACAAGTGAGACTGAGCCAATTGAAATATTGCCGAAACAGCCATATCAGACTTTTTCTGCATGTCAGGGATTGTGAGGAAAATGGGGAATACGTGTTTCGTGATACCTTTTGGAGGCGGAGACGTATCTGAAGCAGCATGTTCACAAATGGTAGTGATATCCATAAATAATGCCGCCATTTTTCCCATGCGAGATAATGGGCGGTGAATCAGACGATCAAGGAGCGATTGACCATTCGATGCGTGGTGCAGACGCTCAATATGATACAGAGCTCTCTGATCTGCTTGTAGCCTCAGGGGTAACTGATGCGCTTCAGTAAGTAATGCAATAGATTGCGCCTCACGAGGTAATCCAAGCATTAGTCGAAGGGCAACGCGATGATCTCGCTCAAGTTGGGCCATCAAACTAGGTGGTATGTTCAAAATTGGTAATGCGTACAGCATGCCTGAGAGTACAGATGACTGGTACACCTGAAGAGCCGTTGTTTGGTCGCAACCAGCACCTCGAGCAGTCAACGCGGCCACATACTTAAGAAGGGAGTGCGATTTGCGTCGTACAGATTTAACGGCAGGACGCCAAGAGATGCGATCATCCACAATTAATCCCAAATAGCGCTGTTGTCGCACCCAGTCTATAGGCGTTTCGTCAATATACAGTCGGCTCATTGTTAGGCGAGCGCGTTGTTTAGGGTGATATGCTATTGCAGCCTACTTAGCAGGTGATATGAGCCGGCCAACTTCACCCAAGTACTCCGAAGTAGCGTTGAGAGCTCTTTGCAAGCTTGCAGGAAGCCGCGGACCAAGGTGCGAAGGGCCGCTTATCCACAGAGCAATGTCATCTGCGTAGACAGCTATGCTCACAGGGAAGTCAGTGTCTCGAGGCAAACGACTTGGAAGCGCGGCGAGTACCGCGTTAAACAAAAGCGGCGATAATACGCTGCCCTGTGGAACGCCGCACTTCACATTTCGGTATTCACTAGTTACTCCTCGGACACGCACTTTCATCCGGCGCTCCGATAGAAAATTATGCACAAACTGGAGCAGACGACCCGAAATTCCCGCGGTTGCAAGAGCGGAAATAATTGCCTTATGTGGAACTGAATCGAAAGCTTGCTGTATGTCTAGGAAGAGCATGTAGGTGGAATGCTTGTTTTCTTTAGCAAATTCGAGTGCTGAGACAAGGTCTGATATGCTGTCCAGAGCCGAACAGCGGCGACGAAAGCCACTCATGACATCAGGGAAAAAATTCAGCTCCACTAGCCTGACATCTAAGCGAAACAAGACCATTCGCTCCATTAACTTGATGATGTTTGAAGTTAGGGATATTGGTCGGTAGGATTTGAGGTGCCTTGCCGGACGCCCGGGCTTTAATATTGGTATTACCACGGACGATTTCCACTCAGCAGGGATTGCACCGGCTCTCCAAACTTCATTATACTCGTCCCAAATACGGTCATGGAAACTCTTATCAACGTTCCGCAATGCTTGGTACGTCACACCATCTGCGCCTGGAGCAGTGCGGCGTTTGGAGAGGCTCAGCGCGTGTCGCAGCTCTTCAAGAGTGAAATCTGCCTCGTCCATCTGGCAAGCTGGACCGTAGGAAGCGGTTATGGCGCTGTGACTTGTCAAACAAGGAAGGTCGCTAATTGTGGTGTCACTGGATGCAGGAGAGACGAAAATGTCTGCAAATGCCTCTGCTATTATTTTTGGTGACTGGCCAGTCGCTATGCTCAATGTAGCCGTAGGATTCTTGCAGATTTCAGGAGTGCGGAGAGCCTTCAGTATGCGCCATACATTTAGAAAACCACTTCCAGTATGCAACGAACTACACAAAGCTTCCCAGCTCTTGCGACGAAGCTGTTTTGTATGCCGCCGTATGGCTGCATCAAGGCGATTGTATATAGTCCAGTCGGTGCGTCGTTTAGAGCGCTGTGCCCGTCCATAAGCGCGCCGTCGACATGCGCGGAGCCGCAAAAGCTTTAGATCGGGATTTGCTTTGCCGATATTCCGTCTTCGTTGTACTGTAGCTTTTTGTAAGCACTCACTCATAAGTTTAAAAAGGCTGTCTTGAGATGGTGCCTCTGAGATCAGGTGTCGGAACTTGTCCCAGTTAGTAACTATATAAACGATATCCTGGCAGTATGTGTTGGTGTTAGCCAAATGGGTAGGTGATCTGAGCCCCACGAGTCGGGTTCGCATGACCAGGCTAAGCACACATCTCTCGTTGTTATTGCAAGGTCTATAGTGGAATGCTCCTTTCCTCTACCAATAAATGTAGGTGAACCGTTATTCAGTATTTGGAGATCATTCTTGATAAGGAACTAGTTAATCTCTGCCCCACAATTGTTTTGGGGACGGCTACACCATCGTTTGATGGTGGGCATTAAAGTCCCCGCATAAAACAAACGAGGCACCACACCGAGACACTAAGCACTCAAGTAGCGAGGTATCGGAAGAACGTCTACGCCTGTTGTATATGCTTGCCACCGTCGTACACACACCTCTGAGGCCCACAGTAACAGCTACACACTCAAACTCCTCGTCACAGATGCCGTCTGTGTCAATAACCGCGAAGTCCAAGTCAGCACGAACGTACACTGATGCTTTTGAAGCATTGCGCGTATGCGACGCCTCCACACACTAGAAAGAGCCACAAGCTGGTTCCGCGCATCGAGTATTACTGTGGACACCCACGAAGCCTGGCAATCGATATTCGTCTTTCCTTACGCTAGTTTCCTGAAGCGCTACAACGTCTGGTGGAGTCTTCATAGCGACTAGACGAAGGACTAAATCAGCGTGCCGCGGTCGCATCGACCTGACATTCCATTGCAGCACAAAGGGGCGAGGCTGCTGACAACTGTTAGAATTGTTTCCAGTAAAACGTCTAGCGAAGGCTGTCGAGGGCAGGAACGAGTGCCTCCAAAAGTTGCTCTGCTGCTGACGCTGCTGGTGTCTGGCGACCGGCGATTAGAGATCTGATGACGTTGACAAGCATCTTTAGAAGATGGACAACTTGCACATCGTCGTTGGCTGATACCGGTTTAGGTACTATGTTTGCAGTGCTTGACACTGTGGTCGAAGTCTTTGTAGATACTTGTTCCGGTGGTTTCGATGGAAGCGCTGGGCACGATGTGTCTGAGAGGCAGAAGGTCCGCCCCCCTACTTTCTGATGCGTTGTTTCTCTGTCACTCTTTGAACGCGCTGCTTTTCCAGTCGCCGGGGCAGCACTACGGCGACGGGAGCTCTCATCTCCTGCTGCCTTCTTTATGGCTTCCGCTTTTAGTGCCTTTAGTTCATTCTTCAATGAGGGACATCCTTTATCCATTGCCAAATGTTCACCATTACAGTTAGGGCACCGATATGCCTGACTTTCACAGGAACCTACATGGTGATTCCCACCGCATTTGGCACAGACCAGATCTCTGGTGCAAAAGCCCTGAACATGACCAATCTTGAAACATTTATGGCATTGCAAAGGCCGTGGTACGAAAGGTCAAACGGGATAGCGCACAAGTCCAGCCTTTACATGACTAAGCAGCTTTCCACAGGCGAAAAGTATCTTCATGCACTTTGACGTGCCCAGCCTTCGAACGCTAATTATTTTGCATGGTGGCGTGCAAACGATCATGTTCTTAAAAACGTCGTCTTTGAGATCCAAGTACACATCAGATACGACACCAGCCACTGTATATGTACCCTGTGGTATGTAGGGACGTGTGTGGACCCCACAGGTTTCAGACAAATCAAGTAAAGTTTGCACCATCTTATAATCAGTCGTGTAAACGGCAATGACATTTTTGCAGGGGTTCACGCGACCCTCTAGTATTAGTCCAGGGGCAAGTTTGAAGAAGAAATCATTAAGTTACTGTCGAGAGATAGCATTCAGGCTTACCATCGCGTCGATGGGAATGAAAGCTACTGTCGTAGTCTTGATGGTGTTGTATATGATAGTCCCTTCACTTGAGGACGACGCTGGAGACGTCCGTCGTGGGCGGCGGTGCTTGACAGGTATGAAAGCATCCGAATCTTCCGATCTTGGGTCAGAAAGCTCGGAATCAGTAGCGTCGGACCCTTCTGCCGAAGTGAGCCGCCTTCGAGCCGCGGGTGGTCTATGCTGACCGCCAGACGCGTCCAAGACCATATCTTCCATGGCAAGCTCCGCGGGGAGGATCTCCCAGCAGAGTAGAAGACTTCAGGGTGCAGCACAAACGTCGTTGCCTGTTACTGGTGCGCAAAAATAATGTAAACAGAGAAAAACTGCAGCACCAGAAGAAAACCATAATCATTCCATTCCTTAGTATGCCAGGCACTATTTTCGTAGCCAAGTACTGCACACGTCTTCGATTCACGGCTACACAATTTGCAGCACGATTGATCGCACATAAGGAAGTTACAATAGTGGTACGTGCTGCCCGAACCAGCAAGCAGCAGCACTGTGCGGTGCCAACGCCGCATGCCAATGACGTCCTGTGCGACGACAGACGGAGGAAGCAGCAGCGACTACCAAGGCCGGCAGGCTCTCGAAGCAGCTAAGCCCAGTGGCGGGGCCAGAGGGAGATAAGGACTGCGCATTCGTTTCCGAGGGCAAGACGGCAGCGCACGCACGAGGGCGTCACGCGACTTCCTCGCCGCCGACAAACCATCTCGCTCAGCGGCGTCACGTCGCAGTATCTGCTCTGTGGAGGTGCACTGGTGACGTGGCGTCGCGGCGATGCACTCCACTCACTCAACACCAGTGCGCCAGCTTTGCGCCGTCGAGACGCGTTCGTGACCTGGCGTCGCAGAAATGGGAATTTTAGCTTTATTGTGATGTGTCGATTGCAGCAATCATTCACTGATGCATGCAAGCAAACCGCTTCCAAGAAGCAGAAAACAGCGGCCGTATAACGTGAAACTATCAACCTCTTTCTCTTCCAATTTGCTTACGTTAATTACGTAATTTACGTAACCGCCGACGCAAGTATAGGACAGTGATTCTCAATGTTGATAGAACAGGCCAGTCAAACCCTCTGCTCGTTTACAACGAGCTCACTTTTGTTTCCTTGAAAGCGAATGGCAATACCTTACATGACAGGTTTTTCTCTACTAATTAGCTACCACACGCGCGAAGCATGCACAAGTGTAGAGGGTTCAGGTGGGGTCTGGCTAGCCCGATGAAAGTATATAACGCGATGAGGACGGTGGTGCCAGCGTATGCGATTGGCCTGCTTCTTGCTGCTTAGCTTTCAGTGTCTGGTAAAAAATCGTGGCGACTTTCCACGGAACAGCAGAAATGCACCTAACATCTTTCTTCAGCGAAGAAAACTTGGTGGAGTGATGTCGCGTACGTGATCAGAGGGCTCGACAACGTTACACTGTCACGCAAACACTTTTATTATATGCTCCGTACAGTCGAGTTTGTAGCTACTCTGGCGCCATCCGCGCCGCGGCGATACAGTACGAGAAATGTGGCTCTGTGGCCCGGCCGGCTCGACGCTTATTACCTCACGCTCACTGCACTTCGTGTCGGCGACGGTTGGGGTTGTTTTGCTTTATTAATTCGCCCTCCACCCTCTTTTTTTGTTACGTCTTGCGACAGTGCACTGGCATGCGCTTAACGGAGAAGCGTCGAAATTACGAATGCACGACAAAGAACAAGTGAAATCGGTAATACTGTTGCGTAAGATTTACAGCCCTTAAGGCCAGCCCGTGATAAATTGGTACATGTTTCCTGGCAGGCCTTACGAACTAGAACGGCTGAAGAAATTGATCGCAGCTGAGAGGGGAGCTAAGTCAGCTTCTCCCATCATATTTGCCAGAAGGGTTTATTTTGTAAATTGTGCTACAAGTGCGTGTTTCGCAGCTTGTGCGGCGCCAGCAGTCATGGCCGGGTCAGCTGCTCCACATTTAAAAGACATTTGTCACGACTTTGCTGATTTTACGACTGCTTAGTGGAGCCTTAGCATATGGTATGATTACGATAACACTGGCGTGTGCGATGAGCAATATTTGATGCCGAGGAATTCCTATTTTATACTAGCGAGCGCTAATTCATAGACGATACTCGTTTCGGCTGCCGGTGTCAGAGGCGCAGTTTCACATGGTGTGATTTCTCTTGCGACTTTGCCTTGGCCAAATCGTCTTGCAAAAGCAAAGCGCTCGTGTAAGCAAATGAATTCACAAGCGAAATTAGAACTTTTGGAAAGGGCATAGTGCACCTCGATCATTGTACATGATGAAAAACGAACATTCACGTCATGTAAATTCTGATCTCGTGGTTAATAAACCTCATTCTTCAGCTGCAGATGGCTCCGAATGGGTCTCAAACGAATCAACCAAGATATGCTCTAATCATTTTGTCAATGGAAAAAAGAAGCACAATCGAAGAACATCCTGAAAACAACCCGACCCTTTTTCCGGATGTTTACAAAGTGCGGCAAGCTGACCGGAATAATTTGACGAATAAGAAGACCTGATTCCCGTTTGCGGGTTTTCTCCTCCCGCGCTACTGGAACTCTGTTGTTTATGCACCGCTTTGGCGGTTCGTAATTACTACTGGCGCGTATCTGCAGGGTCCGTCGTCATCTACACCCACCTGCTGCGTCGTGCAACTCGAGTTCTTGCGCGGCTTCGCGGGTGCGAGTGCCCCCGCGGCACTCGCCGCGTCGGCGCGGAGCATCCAAGCTGCTGTCCGCTGCGTCGAAGGAGCGGAACATTACCGATGCAACTGCCACCCAAGTCAGGAGCGTCTCCTTCGTGGGGACAAGTGCAACGTGCGAAGGCGGTACCCTAAGCATGGATACCACCAACATGGAGCAGACCAGCCCTGCTGTCGTGGCGCACACCTTGGCCAAGAGAACGAAGGAAGCTACTGGCCTTCCATCGGATGAAAATGTAGCTCCAGGAGCCCCGAAAAGACCTCGCTCATCACAAGCCCTGCCCGCACGACCGACACGCACGTCGACGGAGTCGCCAACGACATCATGGTTCAAAGTGGTTATCAAGCCTCGTGCTAGATATGACATGTTCACTCTGCACAACCGTAATATTCAAGCGGCCCTAGACGCTGGCCTCGAAATTTCCCGATTTCAAGGTTTTTCTCTACACAAACCCACTAATACGGTCTCAGTATGGGTGTCTGCTATGGCACTAGTTTATAAACTCGAAGAACTGCAACAAATACAAGTCTCAGAAGAAATGTGCCCTTCCAGTTCAGGCGTACCTCGCCAGTGGTACCGATTTGAGACGCTACTTGGTTAATGGCGTTGACCTAGACGAAGAACTCGAGAGGCTCCTGCAGGAACCATCGCGTCCCACACACAAGGTCGCGGCTGCTCGCTACCTAGGCAGCGGTCGTGCGTGCCTAATCACGCTTCAAGGTCCTAATTCGCCACCTGAACGTATCCTGTATTACGGCTGCGTATTGCGCCCGCGTCCGTTCAAGCCTTGCGTTGTGTACTGCTACTCTTGCTTTAGACAGGAACACATGAAATCATCCTGCCCCTACCCACCCAAGGACGACACCATGGAGCCTGAACCGTGAGAATCGTTTAGATGCGTCCTATGCCAAACAAACCATCATGACATCACTTGCAGGACGTGTCCTACGAAGTTGAAAACCACTAAGAAGGCTCGACAACGCCATTCTGGACAGCGAGCAAGGACCCCTCGAGATCCATCAACGAAACAAGTCCCTGTGTACAACCGTTACGCCGTTCTGGCCTTGCTGGAAGAAGACGCTAGCCAGGTGACAATAGCAAGTACAGCGACAAGTGGTGCTGCCACTCGTACCTAAAGCGCAGCTGTTAGGTCGTCCACTTCCCGACCGCAACGGGCATCACAATCGATAGAAGACACGCCGCTACCTTTCGCAGACGAAGAGTTCGAGATCGACGCTCACCTGGCCAACCTTGAAAAGGAAATCCAACGTCTCAAGGAACGCCGTACAGTGCTCCGGCGTCGTCATGACGGAGCGCGGCCGTCGCATTCGCCGTCGACGTCTAGTCCTGCTCATATGGCTAACCCGGCATCTGTGTCGAAACCTTTTTCACCTCAAGAACTCCTGCGCATCATTGCACAAACGCTCCAGCATCTCACCTCGGTTCTACTGGCCAATCTTAATCTATGATGGCTGCTACGTCTTCATGTGTGCCAGAAGGCATCTTACAGTGGAAATGTCGCGCCATCGCGGGGAAGGTCGGAGAGCTGCCTCAGCGTCTCAGATATGGGAAGCTGCGCGTTTGCGTTCTACAGTTTCAAGAATCCAACGGCCTGCCACCCGTTCCAGGATTTGTGGCATACTCATCGCCTTCAATGTTGGATCGTAGGAGTGCTACACCCGATGTCCCTCCAGGAAAGGCTGCAGCGAATGTAAGATGCACTCTTCATCAGACTCGCATTGATCTTTCACGGTGGTGTACTCTATGTCAAGAAGTCGTGGCCGTATTGGTTCGTCTCCAACGCACGGACGTTATCATCGTTTCGTACTATGCCCGCCCCTACAGCGGTCGTGCGGCTTGGTTGTGTCTCGGCTGGCTGGCGCACCTACGACAGAAACATCCTGGTTCCCTCATTATGGTCGCAGGAGATTTTAACGCGCCCCTCATCACATGGGGTAAGCTATTTCCAGTGCGCGTGGTACATAGGTGCTGGACACATTTATGGACGCCCAATTCACTGCGCTTAATAATGTGTCAGTGCCTACTCGTCGGCATGACCACCCTCGCGCGTCGCCACACTCACCGGACTTATCTTGGGGGCTAGGAAGGACGACCGTCTCGTGGTCATGTGAACCCGACTGCTGGGGTAGCGACCATCATCCAATTCACCTTGGCTCATCTTCGGGCAGAACAAGCCGCCTCCGTCGACTATGTCGAGTGGTGGACTGGGATCTATACAGGGCCGTATCAGAAAGCAGTGTATCCAACTTCATGCTGGACACGTCCCATTGTCTTAAGGCGGCATTAGTTGAGGCGACACGCACGTCGTGGCTTGATGAATCGTGAACCGCTCCTGATTTGGAACTTCTGCGTCTCTGGGCGTCGCGCCGCCAAGCAGAACTTGCATCAGAACGCGACCCTGCATCAAATAGCCTTGGCTCAGAGGCCCAACGCCTTGGTGCAGTAGCTCGGCGCCATGAACACCGCTTAGAATGTGGCCGCTGGATGGACTGGTGCTCTTCTCTCGGACCTTCGTCGTCCAATGCCTCCATTTGGTGCACCTTCCGAGTAATGGAACGTGGTCGGCGCCCTCCAGAGCCCGCAGCCTGCGCCCTGTTAGCATCGGGCCAGACACCAGCAGTATTCGCAGAAACTGTCGCCCACACCTTTTCTTCCTGCTTTGGGCACAGCACCACCTCCCTTCGTTGTTTGAAACTGCCTTACCGCGGGCGCAGGCACGCCACCTACGCTCTCCGGCATCGAGGGTATACAAGCTTTCGGAATTCCGCCATAGTACAAAATATGGCGGAATTTTTAGCGGCAATAGACCTGTCGAAGCCATACAAGGCACCAGGACCGGATGACATACCGTATGAACTTTATAAAAACATGGAAGGCAAGGTTCTCGAAGTGCTGTTGGGGGCCATAAACGAAGCTTGGGCTACAGGAGCCATTCCCGATTCTTGGCGGCATGCAGAAATGGTCCCTATTCCCAAGCCCGGAAAACCCCAAGATAATATTGCTCATATGCGCCCAATAGCACTAACCTCAACGTTAGGCAAGCTGATGGAGCGGATGCTCTCGACACGTATTACGTGGTGACTCGAGCGGTATTCATGGTGAATCTATCAAATCGGGTTCCGTCTGGGGGCCGTGTACTACGGGCGTCGTCTACTGGCGCTCCGGCCTCTTCAGTTAACTCTGGATCAGCAACCATTACACGAGGCTTCAACTCTCCGTGTACTCGGCCTTGAACAGTCGCGGGTTCGCAGTACCGCCTCGCCGCGGCCGCATCAATATTCACCAAGCAACCCGAAGTAGGAGAAGAAACGGCCATCGCTTTGCCTTACGCGGCTACCAATGCACACTGCATCATAAGCGATTCAAAAACGGCCATTCGTAAGTACACAAGAGGACTGATAGCACCCCAAGCACAGAAGATTCTCTCTGGCACTCCTCCCTCAAGGCAACGCCACGTGCAGATCATCTGGGCCCCTGGTCACTTGGGTCTGGCTGGAAACGAAGCCGCCCACGATGCCGCCCGAGCTCTCGCACACCGGGCGCATCATCCTTCTCCTGCGTCTTCCGATCCCGACCAGCCCTCTGTTCTGCATCGCGGTCACGCGCGGGACCGAATGGTCACGTTGAGAGAAATTCTCCTGCACTACCGCACGGAGCGGTTACGCTACCCCCCAGCACACAAAACACTGAATAAGTCTTAATCTACCACTTGGCGACTCCTTCAGACACGAACCTTTCCGAACCCCGTGTTTTACAACCGCATGTACCCCGATGCATACTCTCCACTCTGCAAAGCATGCGAGGCCCGCGCTGACCTTGATCATATTATCTGGCAATGCCCCAAAGCCTCACCCACCAACACCTCCCACACTAACACACGCACAACTACGGCCGAGCAGTGGGAGACATTGCTGCTCAGCTTGGACGCAGAGTAGCAGCTCTGGGCTGTCCGGATGGCCGAAGACGCCGCCAGAAAGCAAGGACTGACCGCCGTCTGAGGAAGGGGGGATGGGGGGTTAGTCTCCCGACCCCCGCCACCCTTGAACCCCATCAAGTACATAACAAAGTTTTATCTCTCTCGGCCTTGAAATGGATTCCTCCGGATCTGCGGGACCATGGGTCAAGAATGCAAAGCAAGGCCGCAGAAACGGTACAGTTCATACGTCGGATTACAAAGTAATCTGGCGGAGCGAACACCAACATGGCTGGCCTTCTAGTGCGTTCTGTATTGCAAGCAGGACTCGTCTACAGAGTCCAGTTTCATCATCTCACGAAGGCACAATGGGCTCGCCTTGAGGCCATTAATAACGAAGCCATGCGGGCCATAACGGGACTACCACGTCTCACTCCGTTGCCAACACTACAGGCCGAGTCCCAACTCAACACTATTGACGAACTCGTACACCAACGTCGATGCGCGCGCGCCCTAAAGCCATCATATTTCTGCTCGGCTGCTTCACTGGCCTGATACATGGGACACGAAATAGACAATCCAGCATCTACGAGACACGATGTAGCTCCGTAGAAAAGGCTACAATTAAGTGACATTAAGCTACTTGGTCGTCTGTATAGCCCGGTTCCTCGTCAGGCGAATGCCCATGTTTCACGCTTTCATCGCGCCGATGACAATCAAGCCGATGCGACTCTTGTAGCATACACTGATGCCAGTGTTAATGGCACCATGATTCACATAGCTCTCGTGTGTCCATTGATACCAGACGCAGGCCAGACATGCTCGTATGTTGCCGATCCTGCCCCACCAGCCTACCTTGCCTAGCTTGCTGCAATGCGAGACGGCTTGGCCGCGTTGATACCTACTGTTCAACCTGCTCGATACTCTCAACTCATCATTCGCACAGACTCTACTCAAGCCATCCACGACACACCTAGGGTATCTCGGTCCACTCTATTCTCAGATAGCATTCACCGTCTTGCCACTATGAATATCCTCATACGCGTCCAGTGGGTGCCTCGAGCAGCCCTGCCGGGTCCCCTTAAAGCAGATATGGCAACCCACCCACAGAGAACAGCACACTCACTTCCACATTTTCCTGAACACGCCTGTGGGCGACTGATCCGGGAAAAGGAAAACCTCCGGCGTACCATAAGAGCTCTCATACCTCCGTGTGAGTCAGACCTCCCTGGTGGGTTAACCCGCCGAGTGTAGGTTACGTTAAGGAGGCTACGTGTCGGGGTCGCGCTGACCCCGTCTGTGACTGCTCTCTGGCCACAACAGTACCATGGTCCTTACGGCTCCTCGTGCCCATTTTGCAACACAGAAATCGAAAATGTGACAGTGACACACCTATTATGGACGTGCCCAGGACTTCATCTAAGCCGTCTCCGCCACCTCCGGGCAACAGGCCTTAGGCCTGGCAGCCCATCCGACCTTGAACGTTGGATTCATGGACCACATCATCGTTCACTCCTACATTTTTTGCACGAGTCGAACCTGCTCGTGTATTTTTAACGTCTTTTCTATTATGCCTAAGAGCATGCTTTGGAACTAAAGAAAAGGACCTCATAAATAAGGGCTCGTTTGTCTCACTAGCCGCTCGAAGCGACTTGTAGTTGCGCCGATAACGTCGGCAAGTAGGTCACGGCTCTTGATTCAACAGTGAGCCATGATAGACCGCTTACAACTGCTTTAAAACCGCAAATGCTTTCGTTTGGCACAGTGCTACACGACGAAGCGCACAGAACGTTAGTGTACCGTTGTGTGACACAGTCACTTTCGATCAAGATCGCGCGCGACAGGAGTCAATTTCTCAATTTAAATCAAGCATGGTCACTGCTACATGGTTCAGTCATTCGATTCACGTTAGTTTAGCTCACTCGGCATGACGGTGCTCACGAAAGCCTATGATCGCAATCGTTAAAGTCGAATTAGACGCGCGGATCGCGAACGACCTAACACATATCGAGCGAAACCGCGATCCAATGTAACCATGAAGATATACCAGGTCCGGACCGAGCTGAATGGCGATTTAAAGTAACCATGTGACATGGGCATCAAATGTAGGCAGCGGTTTACAACGCACCGGAGCGCAATGAGGCATGCATCGCCAAGAGAGAGGTGTTCATTAAAAATCGGTCAACCTATTAGAAGCACAACGTGTTCAGGGTGCCAGTTTAATGAACTCAGTTTTAATGTCACAATAGGCCTTACTTGCGTGCAGAATGACCTCGTGCAGTTGTTTTCCCTGCTGCGAACGGCAGTTCCTGTGAACGTCCAGGCCAGCCATCTGTTTCACTGAGAGAACTTGTGAAGTAGCGTACAGCTTGTCCCCGCTGGTTGACGCAGCAGCATGAAAGTACTCTCGTACTACTTTATTATGCCAGAACCCGCAAAAAGTACTTTCGACATCACCGAGGACCATGCTTGCACCTTTACATGCGCAAACAGCGGCGAATCACCGATATACGTGCGGCATTCTACGACAGCTCGAAGTTTATATTTCGCAGTCTTCCCACCTTCCCATTGTCGCGCCGCTCATCACAGGCGGCGCTGAGCAGTGCGGCACCACCACGGCCACCTGTTCAATGCGTGGAGCCTATATGCAAAGAAATACATTCTCCGTGGCAGCTCCGTGTAGCCAGTTCCAGAGCGATCGGCGGGCAGCCACATTCCATTTGACCAATATATACAAAAAATTTGACCAATTGTGAAGAGCTGTTTGTAGAAATAGAATAGAAAATTTTGCAATAGCTTTACGTCGTGGCGTCCTTGTTAGGCATCTAGTCGGAGTCGTATTCATCATAATTATCATCATCGATTAAATACGACATTGGGACACACAGCTGAGAGCACCTGCAGCTAGCGCTTAAGTCTGTTAGACAGAGACTAGTCATAGTCTAAGCCATTCGTTCTACTGTAAACCAGAGCTTAGAGTATAACAAATATTAGCAAAGCAATTCCCCCATGCGGCTTTTTAGTATGTATATGTCACTTGCACTAGCGAACTGAGCATTGTAATGACGCTTATCGTGTTAAACTCACGAATGTGCATGCTTCATTTATTCTAACAGATCGCACAACAGAAGCAGGGTGCCTGGGGCTATAAACCTCGTTTCGCTCAACTGACGCAAACGATTTGTGCTTGGGGCCACTTGTGTTATTGCTCATGTTCGCTAGAAATAACGCTTACTCCACACGAGGGACGAGCAAAGAAAGAGGCGGCTGTTTGCTTACTCTTCTCCACTTTTCTTCCTGTTCATATAAAAAAAGAAAAACTAGGAAATCCTCCAGGCAAGTAGAGTGGAGCCATACCTCAGTGGTAGCGGCACACCACGTGATCCGGAAGAAATCGATGGGAACTGGTTAGCCAGGAGACATTTTTTGAGCAAACAGATGAGGCCAGCCGTTTGTCATACTCACTCAGCCATGGTTGAATCAACAATCGGGCCTAGTTTATTGCTTGAATTGTAATATATATTTGCAGCGCTCAAACAGCAGACTTCATTGAACAGACACGACACATTTTGCACGCATCCTGCCTCCATTTAGAGCGCGCCCTTTTTCTTGATTTAGGCGCAGAGACAACAAAATTATTGGAGCATGCGCATCATCTCTACCCATGCAGAGAAACACGAACATAATTTACTGGACTTTTTGCGCCAAGACAAGCGACGGTAGCTGGTGCCGTGAAGCGGGAAGATTTCATGTAAAGCATGGTTGTTCTGCTGCTCAAAGTACGCAAAATTTGACCGTGGTCCCTTGCACAGAGCAAATGCTATAGGTGGCTGTCGCACGGATATTAGTCTCGTTCAGCAGATAGCCATTTTCCTTCGATTTAGGCTTCCGACTGCTAGTGCTCGGTGTGTTGATACAGCAGTTTGGCTTAATTTCGTGTTCGATCTGTTCGCGCAATAGCCCCCGTTCTGCTACGGCGCGGCTTACAGCTGGTTAGACTGGCTGCACTTATTTGAACCTCAACTATAGCACAAGTTTTTTGCATAGGCAAGATTGGTCACATGTTTTTTGCCCCCAGAAATTCTGCCACAACCTTAGAGAGCTACCAGACAAGGATGTTGAACAGTTTTAAGATACGCCATCTTTTATTCAGAACGAAGGTCCTGTAGGTAGCTTTATGATTTCGAAACTATGAAACACTTCATTGTACCTTCTTTTTTTTAAATACTGCATTGTCGCTAAAAGCATTAGGTTGAAACTTATCCGTCAGGCTTGCACACTTAAGATAAATGCACTTCATGTACAAAAAGCAGGCCTGACTTCTCTCACGTGCCGCGCTGGAAAAATAGATGTTTAAATGCTTGTGGTGACGGTTATAAGCCGGTGCGTAAAAATACATAAGGAACTGCGGAATAAACTAGTCACACTAAACTGTACAGTGAACTTGAACAGCAGCAGCCTATTTTTTTTTTTTACTTTCACAGGGTTACTATGCCGTCCTGTATTTATGGTATATATCAGTTACGACAGGAACAACAATATACAGAAGCATTGCTGACTCGGTGGGCACCACGGCGTGCGAAAGTTTGTAGCGACAGCGACTGATAGCTTTTGATACAAGGCGATCATGTAGCTATCATCTCAAAAGCACAGCAAAATAAATTGGGCTGAATTTGCCCTGCGTAGTGAAGGAGGGTAAGCGTCAGCGAAAAATCACCATGCACACAGGGTAACGCTCAATGCAGCTATGCTTATAACATTCAAGAGGTATTATATAAAGCACGAAGGACCCTAGGGAACTAAGTTAAAAATGAGCAATCATCAGGATGCCGCAGTTAGTGTGGTGAGGATGCTGATGCGCGGAATTAGCAAAGCCTCTCGGCGCTACAGGCCAGCGTCGAGTGCTCCCCTCTGCTCGGCAGTCTGTCGAACCTGACGCTGCCTCACTAGAGCATCAAGAGTGCGCTTGTATTCAGCTTCTATGCAGTCGTCCGCGCATTTTGTCGAGGACCCATTACCTCTAATACACCTGGCGAACTTTTTCATTTCTCGAAGACGTCCCCCTCAAAGGGCGCGATTACGCAATTAGAAACAAAGGCGATAATCATGACACGCTCATGACTTCCTCATGACATCCCCTTCGAATCCGAGTGGCCACGAATATTCACTAAGCCTGCGTGTTACATGTTCCCATG